>NC_064639.1:571318415-571621841 GCF_023864345.2 Schistocerca serialis cubense
ATGAAGATTCGAAATTTAAGGAAATCTTCGAGTTCTGTGTTGTTGCTTATTGTGCCATCTCCCATTTTAATAATGAAGTGTGAGCTTTAATCAGTGTGAGTTTCTATTCTATTTTCTTCTTATTCGTATTATTTTCAACTGCTTGTACCTCTCTGTCTGTCTCTCTCTCTCATTAGTCCTTTGACTAGTTTAACGTGTCCCGCCACGAATTCCTCTCCTGTGCCCATCTCTTCGTCTCAGAGTTGCACCTGCACTCTTCGTTCTGTTATTTGTTGGATGTATTCCAACCTCTGTCTTCCTCTGTAGTTATTCCCCTATACGGCTCCCTCTAGTATCGTGGAAGTTACTCCCTGATGTTTTAGCACATGTGCTATCATTTTGTCCCTCCTTCTTGTCGGTGTTTCCCACGTCTTCACATCTTTGCCGATTCTGAGGAAAATCTCCTCATTTCTTACCATATCAGTACACTCAATTTTCGTCATTCTGCAGCACAAAATCTCAAATGCTTGTATTCTCTTTTGTTTCAGTTTTCCTGCAGTCCTTAATTCACTGCCCTAAAGGGCTGTGCTCCAGACGTACATTCTTGAAAATATCGTTGCTTCTAAGGTAGCAGAATTTTCTGAATTGGTCTGTTTAGTGATCACCAACATTGATGTTAAGTTTCTCCCTATTCTTATATCTGCTACTGACTCTGGATCTAGGGGCGGACACGGATCCCAGTAACAGATGCGTACCTGTTCTGATCCATTGTGCTTTCCAGTATGACGAGATCACCTACGGAAGGCCATGGAAAATACCATAACGCTTTCCACGTCAGCTCCGCAGTTGGGTCCAGAGCGGCGAGCACAAGCGTGGCATTGCTGTCTGCAAGTAACTGTGATCACCAAGACAGGGCGCATCAGGCATAACGGTCCCTCCTCTGGCGTGAACCTTTCGACGATTGTTACAAGGTGTTACCTACCAGATGTGCCAGAAAGTACACGCCAACTGCCATCTGTCTGATGGGGCAAAAAACGTAGTTCATCTGAAAAGTCCAGGCCGACTGCTGTGGCCGAGCGGTTCTAGTTGCTTCAGTCCGGAACCGTGATGCTACTACGGTCTCAGGTTCGAATCCTGCCTCGGGCATGGGTGTGTGTGATGTCCTTAGGTTAGTTAGGTTTAAGTAATTCTTAGATGTCTGATGACCTCAGATGTTAAGTCCCATAGTGTTTAGAGCCATTTTTTTGAAAAGTCCATCCGCCGCCACAGCTCCTCTGCCCCTCTTGGTGACCACAGTTACTTGCAGACAGCCACGCCACGCTCGTGCTCGCCGCTCTGTCCGCAACTCCTCTCTCCATCTCTGCTCCCTCTGCTCCCTCCCTGCAACACTCAGATATCGATTATATAGACCGGTTGCTTAGCTTATGTCTCTAAAAACAGCTGAAAAACTACTGCTCGATCCCGATCTAGCAAGGTCGATACTTCGATATGTCTCAACGTTACGGAGCCACAGGTCTGTATATTACCTCAATTTAACGCGTGGAAGCGCTTGGATTCGTCGTGGATAAGTCGAAGTTCATTTAAAAGGTATTAGTACTTTAAACATAGCTGCGCTACAGCAACGGTTCCACGTAATCAGATTAAGAGCAGCCGACCAGTTGCAAAGGATAAAGTAATCTTTACCTAGGTTTCAATAGATATAAATCTATCTTCCTCAGAAGACGGCAGTATTACATTAATATGAAGCGATATGTCCTTATCGTTTTTACAAACATCTGCCTAGTTTCATTAGTCAAATAAAACATAGCCCTAAGAACAGGGTTTGTCAGATAAATAACTTCCATGTACCTATTTTATTTATCTGACAAACCCTGTTCTTAGGGCTATGTTTTATTTGACTAATGAAACTAGGCAGATGTTTGTAAAAACGATAAGGACATATCGCTTCATATTAATGTAATACTGCCGTCTTCTTAAGAAGATAGATTTATATCAATTGAAACCTAGGTAAAGATTACTTTATCCTTTGCAACTGGTCGGCTGCTCTTAATCTGATTAAAAGGTATTAAGTGCTTTTGGTTCCTGCCTACTTTTCTTAGGGGAGCGAATCCCAGACTAGGTCTGGTTCCGACGATTATTAATGCCACATGTTAATGCCTTTGATTTTTCAGCTAATTTTGGTGCAAACCGTTGTGCACCACAGAAGCCAAAAATAGTTGCAGAAAATCTAAGGGATGGGAAGTGAAGTCTCATTGAAGGCAACTCATGGCAGCTTCTCATGCATTTTCCAAACTCTTACGTCCAAATAGCCTTCAGAAGAAATGCTAGTGAAATCACTCATGAAAAACTGCAGTCCTTAATGACATCTTCATGTCTGTAAGTTGCGGATGTGCTGTGATTACAAATAGTGTTTGATCAAGCTTTTTCAAATTTTAATCAGATTTACAATTAAATTTATAATTTATAAATTCCATTAGAATATAGGCTTTTTAGCAGCTCATATTTACATTAAAGCGTATTGAAAAGAATCGTCTGTTATTCACCATCGGAGATACTAGAGGAAGTTATCAGAACGTTTTGTACTACTTGGTTGTGGAAAGAACGCAACATACAATTATTTCTTTGTGTGTCTGAGGTTTAATACTTGCATAGCAGAGAAAACACGGGTTTTAAACAAGACGCAGGTAAGTTCCTCCGAGAATACACTGCATACACCTGCAAGTGAATACGCGTAGATTCAATCCGTCTCGGAACTTTGCGAGTTTTCGTAGCTCAGTTTTGGCATCCCATGTTTCTTTACGAGCATGCTGCAAAACACCTACTACGTTGCTTCTGACATAATAAGAGGGCGCTGCTGTTCCTCTGTCAGGTGCTGCAAAATGTCTGACATTTATGAGACAGACTTTTATGAGAAATGCCTACACTGTGGAGGCTGCGGCTTCTCTACTAGTTTTGTCGGAAAATTTTTCTCTACCTTATGAATTTTGGACCCTATTATTTCCGTTTCCATCTTTGCTTCTCTCTGTGGAGTTGGAGAGGACCTATTGCAGCTAAGATTAGATTACATTTCCTTCTTACACCCACCTGGTCACTCGACAAGAAAGGACAGGTATGCTGAGTGGAAGTAGCTTGTGTGACGGTCTTTCGGAGGGCAAAGGTGATTTACCAAGCTGATTGAGGTGTTCAGGTCGAAATGCGAGGTCCTCGAGCGTATACTACATACTGCAGGAATGGGCGACCAGTAAGCTAAAGTTATTGAGGCACCATATTAACTACGTAATTGTGCCCCCCCCCCCTTAACTCCCTTGTTTGAGACTATTACCAATGAGCAGTGTGCCACCTTCTGTCTCTTGGATTTTGAACAATATTATTGGTAAACCTTTTGAAATTTGTAAAGGAGTGCTTGTGTGTACCGAGATTCATATTTTTTGTAGTAGCAAGTGCAATCACGAAGCAGAAACTCCTAGCTGACTAGTCCTGGTCGGAGGCATGAAACTAAGAACCCGGAGGGATGTGGACCAGCTACAGAAGTAACAATGAAAAATGCCGACTGAACCAGAGATAAGTGAAATGTGCTTGGGGGCAGCACTTCATATTACGAGTAGCGTACTTCGATTAGACGTGAATTGGGAAGCAGTTGTTCCAACCAAGATGACTGTTGGCAGAGAGGAAATCTTTGATGTGTTTGGTGGCATGCTGAGTGAGAAAATATCACTACTAGTGACAAAGCGTGGCTTAATTTTCACTAGTCTCTTGTTTTTAGGACAACAGAAGGATTTAACACAGCATATAAGGGCAGTACTAGAACAGACGTGACTGCGACGCTCGGTTCTGCTGCTTTCATTGTCAAGTCACTTAGTTAGGTATTAAAACATACCAGAGAGATCATTGTTGCTTCCACATCCTCTAAGAGTTTTGGCTTCTGTTGGTAAAACCCCATTTCTGAGATCCTAGTTTGCCAAAGCTTCTATCTGTGAGTGGACAATCTAGGAGACGTTTTTAGTGAAATTAGGGGATACGTCATCTGGACTAAAGTAGAGGCGTGCAGCGACGTCACTGACGGCAATTACCAGCCACATCCATTAGTCGTATAAAAAAGAAAGTACATTCGTATGTATGTGTGTATGTATATAAGTATGTATTCGTACGTAGGTTTCACATCTCTTCCTAAACCACAGGACAGATTTCAACAGAACTTGCTGCACATATTACCTACTATCTGGTAAGGGTCGCGGTGGGGGTAAGAACCACTTACCTATCGAACGGGTGGGGTTAAAAAATCAGTGTAGCCCGTGACCCGCGAACAGCCATGCTTTGCTCATAGATTATTTGAGAATGAGAGCACTTAGCGACTTGGAATAAACTTTACACATAATTGCAAATATTTACCATCCATTTTTTCTCGCTGACGTCCCCCACAAAAAGGTGAAAGCAAAAAAGTTTATCTGTTCACGCAGTAATAATGCCACATTATACATAATGTGTTGATTTGTTACGTCTGTAGTACTAAGTGTAATGGTGTCAGTATTCACACATATCACTGAATGTACCAGCAACATTATATCATTGTACGACAGAGACGTCAGGAGATATAACGTCATAAACACCGAGAATAACTGCCGCATCATGCATGACGTTTTAATTTATTAATTAGTTATTATGAACGCTATTAGAAACACATTGCGCACGCATTTTCTTCAGTTGATACAAAAGTCATAAACATTTCTTATTTATTTATAGACGCAATCACATTCTTATGAACAGTCATAACTGGTTTCGGCCATACAATGACCATGTTCAGATTCTAAAAAATGGCTCTGAGTACTATGGGACTCAACTTCTCAGGTCATCAGTCCCCCAGAACTTAGAACTACTTAAACCTAACTAACCTAAGGACATCACTCACATCCATGCCCGAGGCAGGATTAGAACCTGCGACCGTAGCGGTCGCGCGGTTCCAAACCGTAGCGCCTAAAACCGCTCGGCGACTCTGGCCGGCTCAGATTCTGAAGGCGGCATACGCTGAACACGGGTTCATGCACTGTCAACGTTTGACAACGCATGAACCTGTGTTCAGTGTACTCCGCCTTTAGAATCTGAATATGGTCACTGTATGGCCGAAACCGGTTATGACTGTGTCATAAGAATGTGATTGCATCTACAAACAAACAAACAAAATTTACAAAATTTTCAGTCACGCACTCCATTGGCAAAATGTCATTTTCTCCAGGGTCATGAACATTACGATGCATGAGCATGAAACTGCAGAGCGAAATTCGCTATAGATAGGGGTCAAATATGTGTAGAATTAGGTGTGGAATATGTTAAATATATGTGAAATATATACATTGATTCACCAAAATGCTTTGAACGCCTGCTTAATAATTTGCTTTTCCGTATTTGCAAAGAATATAGCAGCATTCTGCGTTTCAGGGATCCGAAAGTTTGTTGGTAGGTTTGTGGAGGTATGTGGTATTAGAGATCTACGCATAGGTCATGTAATTCGAGTGAATAACGAGCCGCTGATTTGAGTACACGATGGTGTCGCCCGATAGCGACCCAGATGGGTTCACAGGACTTACATCAGGCGAATTTGGTCGCCGAGACATCAATGCGAGTTCTCTGTAATGCCCCTCAAACTAATGTAGCATGGTTCTCTCTCCGAGACATGGACAAAAATATTGCTAAAATACGACGTCAGCGTCGAGGAAGACGTCAAGCACGGAGGGATGCAGGTGGTTCTCAGCTGTCAGTGCGTCTTCGATTACTACCACAGTCCCATGCAAGCGTAGGAGAATGTCTCCCTTAGCATAATACTGTTGCCTCCAGCCTGCGTCCGTGACGCGCTGCATTTTTCGAGCCGCCATTCACCTCGATGGCGGCGCCTCTGGAGGTGACCAGACTCAGTGTAGCAGAAATGTGATTCACCCAAGAGCCGAACGTTTCCACTGATTGACGGTCGAATCCCGATGGTCCAGTGCTCTATGAAATCGTAACTGACAATGTCGTAGGGCCAACATATGGACATGTAGGGATGGTCTGCTGCCGGCCGGTGTGGCCGAGCGGTTCTAGGCGCTACAATCTGGAACCGCGCGACCGCTACGGTCGCAGGTTCGAATCCTGCCTGGGGCATGGATGTGTGTGATGTCCTTAGGTTAGTTATGTTTAAGTAGTTCTAAGTTCTAGGGGACTGATGACCTCAGCTGTTAAGTCCCATAGTGCTCAGAGCCATTTGATGGTCTGCTTCGGAGCTCCATATTCAACAATGTACGATGAACGGTATGCTCCGAAACACTTGTGAGTGCACCAGCATTGTGTTCTTTCGGCAGAGATGCCCTAGATCACTATCTAACCTACTTTACGGAGTAGACAAGCATCCGAACCCTACGTTCTGTGAAGAGTCGTGGACGTTCAACCATTTAGCGCTTACTAGTAGTTTCACTGTCCTTCTACTTCTTTCCGTAGATCCTTACGACAAAGACGGGTGAACGTTCGATCAGCTTCGCTGTTTTGGAGGTACTCGTTCACAGGCTCTTCGTAATAATAATCTGCACTTCGTCAGAGTCGCTTATCTCAATGAATTTCCCCATTTGGAGCCAATATCTTGGCTAGGGTGATCTCCCGTCCGCGGCTGCTCCGCTTATATACTTTTGTTGCCGCGTCACGTGCCCGAAACGCCACCAGGCGGCAACTAACGTCGCGGTGCGCATTGGTCATAATGTTTTGGCTGATCGGTGTATGAGATATGTGTACGTGGGCAAAGCCACAGGTAAAAAGCTCATCCTATACCCCTGCAACGGTTTCAACCAAACTTTGATACACATGTTTGTTATGATCTGGAAAGAAATACTGTAGGAGTAAGAACTACCAGCATCCAATTTTGATAAGCGTGAAAACTGGGAGAGAGAATGGGAGAGGACGAGATGGATAGACAGGGAGGGAGAGGGAGGTGATGGACATGAGTGGGTGAGTGGGAGGGAGGAGATGGGCAGGGAGAAGGGATGGGGAAATGGACACCAGAGGGGAGAGGAAAAGATGGACAGAGAAAGGGAAGCGAAGAAATGGAAAGACGCAGGGGGAAGTAGACAGGAACAGAGAAGGAGAGGAGAAGATGTACAAAAAGGGAGAAGGAAATGGTCAGAGGAAGGGAAGAGGAGGAGATGGACAGAGAGAGAAGAGAGGAAGAGATGGATATAGAAAGAGAAAAGAAGAGACAGGGAGAGAGGGGTAGGACGTGACGAACAGAGAGAGGGGAGGAGGAAACGGAATGAGAAAGGAGACAGGAGGTAATGGAGAGAGGCAAGAAGAGGAGGTGGACAGAGAAATGAAAGAGGAGTATATGAAATGGGAGTAGGGGGAGACTGAGAGAGGGGGAGGAGGAGATGGAGATAAGAGGATGAAGGATGAGGTGGGCAGAAAGACAAGGAAGGCGGAGACAGGAAATAGATGAATGGAATACCCGGGCAACGCCAGGTACTCAGCTAGTAATATAAAAACAGTTTTGTGTGGCTGAATGCCCAAGTGCAAGCATTTCAATTGGACGCCAGTTATCCAAGAGGGGTACGTGAAATCCAAACCACGTGTCGTTCCTGGTGACTCTTCACTCCTTCAGAGATGCAGGCTATATAAAGGCAGACTGCAATTTTCCGTTGCCTAACTAGGATTCAATCGCTTTTCCGCAAGACCACCAAATACGGCTAACAGCTATCTTATCATGCATCATATCCAGATATATTGAGCCACTCGTCGTTGTCCTGTAAAGAAGAGTGCCAAACATGTAAAATGCACTTATCCCTCTCCGCGCCGTTATTTCGAACACCGCTGCTACTTTGCCGTAAAACGTGCAGTTTCTCACTCGAACGGGATGGTCCACTGTACAAGTTTCTAATGCGAAACACAACCTCTTACGAGCGCTACACGTTGTTAAATATCAGACCACCCCAAAACTATTTCAGCAATATAAATTCTGGGAACAACTGCTAGACTCATTGAGACCTCAGTGCCTTTTTCCAAAATGAAGTTCTTTTATCAGGGCAGCTCTCCGTGTAAAACATTGTTAGGTCACTTTAGAGGAGTTCATGACACAATTTTCTGGATTCCTACTAAACTTCTCAGTGTTGATGACTTAAGTTATTGGTAACAGATGAAACTGCCAGATACTAACAGTTCCTTATAACAGTGTCCAACTATTTTCATTACATGTCAAAGTGATTTGCGTTCTGCCCTCCAACACATTTGTGCATGCGTACCACATAACCACATAGGGCTTTCTTGTCTCTCTTACACATTTAACAAACGCACTATAATTTACTTACGGTAAAAGTAAACGTATCAGACAAAACCTCATGTCTATTGTGAGTGTATTATCTAGAGTCAAAGTACTCACTTCACTAACAATGAAGTACAGTGGAGTTACTTGGCAAACATCCGGTTGTTGAGCTTAGTAATGGCACTTCCCATAACTTTGTACTAGTTACGCTTTTTTCATTAGAATGCTGGTATCTTTTATAAACGCAGGAAACTTTGACGGACTTTTCTGTTTTAAGTGAGAGGTAGTTTCAGTCCTAGTACTAAAAATATGACATCCATACAGAACAAGATTTCCTCCAGTAGATACGAATTGCGTGGAGAGACGTAATGATTTTTTTTCACTATGGGCTGACGACCCTAGCGGGTATTTTGCAGGATAGGTTCGTGATTAAATGTGATAATTTGCCATTAAGCTATTCCGAATGAACTGAGCAGGTTATACTGCATGGAACTCTCTCCAGATATGATCTTCGCTTAGGAGTCATCTACTTACGTCTCAGCGAATGTACAATATCACCGTTCTCAAACGCTAGAATAAGTTAGTAGACCAACTTACGTACTTGTGTGAACTGTCACAACCATTTTTCTTTGTTTATTCCAGACAGAAGACATGATATAGCCTTTAATTCCTTTTAAATTTGACAGAGACTCTTGTACGATGCTGCAGGCCATTTAGCTTGAAGTTGAAACCGTCTGAGACTCGAAATCCAGTCTAGCATTCAGGTTTACGTAGCCACGAACGTGCATCCGCAAACGAGTACACTTATATCTCTATACCATCCTTTCATTAGAATTATTTTTAGAAAAGCGAGGGCTGTGGGAAATGAACTTCAGAAAAAAGCAACGTGAAAAAGTCGAAAAAGCTAGTTGCTGAAAACGGATATTTTCGTTCGTATTCAGTGCGCAGCCAGATGTTCGCTAATTTCGATCTGCATTGATGACCGATATCCGGCGGAAGTCAGTTATTGCTCTGCGGATATTGGAGTGATCTCGCCGAATCTCTAATTACCCAGCCGCGCTGCTCGGTATCTGCCGAGAGCCATAGAGTCGGCCCTCGCTGCGGTCCACCTTTAGCAGGTCACCGGCTTCGCGTTTATTTACGTTATACAGCGAGATCCGAGGATTACTGGCTCCCATTATCGAGCACGGTAATGGCAGTACAGCCTGCGAGCAGTCGTTCGAATTCCCCCGGGAGAAAGTATTTAGTATACAGAGTCTGCTGGTCGATACGGGACCGTATAAACACATTGTATCCCTTGCCCAGAAGTGCTGCGTTATTCGTAAGTGCTTCTGGGGTATCATACGACGACTGCGCAAAATTAATTGACATAGAGAGAAATGACACCTGTCAGTGGCTAGAGAATCTAGCCAGTTTTTTCCTCTCATTACAAGTGCTCCATACGGGCACCACTTGTGACGCGGGGTACGTCAACAGGATAGCCGGACACTCGTCGTACAGCTCCCAACACGTCATAGTCAATGTCAGCGACTGCTTTAATCATCCTTCTTTGCAATTTTCACAAATTAATCCTCTATTGTATGACTTTTCGGGGAAACCAATTTCAGCGAAAAAAATACTGTGTGAAAGGTTGAACACAGATATTTTGATTGATATAATTTTGGTTTATTCATTAATAATTCAGCTATAAAGACATGGAGATATAACCTGTGCTACAATTAAGCATCATTTTACACACTTCAATAAAAATGTAACACTGTGTGAACAAAGTGCCAGAAATAATTCACGCTTTTAGCTGCTCTTGCGTTTGTTTACGAACACCCGACATTCAGCAAAGAGAATCGATTTTACAATTGCTTCTACCAACATTTTGACGCTAAACATAGTCTTGGTCGATGCAGCAAGACTGAATATGTTGTCAGACGACAACATCATGAGTATTCGAGAGGTTCCCTTGGAAATGGAAATGAGCGTTTGGCGTCATTGGCCGGGAGGCCCCTCGCGGGGCAGGTCCGGCCGCCATATCGCAGGTCTTATTACAGTCGGCGCCACATTGGGCGACCTGCACGCCGGATGGGGATGAAATGATGATGAACACAACACAACACCCAGTCCCTGAGCGGAGAAAATCTCCGACCCAGCCGGGAATCGAACCCGGGCCCAGAGGACGGCAATCCGTCACGCTGACCACTCAGCTACTGGGGCGGACAGAGGTTCCCTTAACATTATACGAAAATTTACGGTTTGTTACCAAATGACAACGCCATACAATAGAGGATTAAGTGACAATGCAAGCAGGTTCACACGATCTTTGACATAGCAGTGAAAGAATAAACTAATGGACTTCAGTCACGTAACCGTAGGGGCCATCTTAGAACAGGAGCCACTTTGGCAGTGACATAACCACGAACGTGTGAAAGGAAGTGCGGTGGAGAACCGTCTTGCTGTAAAAATAAAATTCAAATTCAAATGGCTCTGAGCGCTATGGGACTTAACATCTGAGGTCATCAGTCCCCTCGACTTAGAACTACTTAAACCTAACTAACCTAAGGATATCACACACATCCATGCCCGAGGCACGATTCAAACCTGCGACTGTAGCGGCCGCGCAGTTCCAGACTGAAGCGCCTAGAACTGTTCGGCCACAACTGCCGACAAAAATAAAGTGTCCACTGTCTTGCCGTAGCGCGTCCGAGTACACAAAACCAGTCACAGACCTCTCCACAAAGAAAAATGGTCCATAAACTTTTGAAGAGGAACTGGTGCAAAATATTTTAACCGTTGGTGAATCACGAACATATTCCACAATGTAGTGTAGATGTTCTGTGCCCCACATACGAACATTAAGATGATTCTTCTTCCCCAACACTTGAAACGTGGCTACATGGCTGAAAACTAACTTCTGTTTTAAACCGCCTTTCTCCAGTAGCCGTTGTATATCACTGAAGAAGTCAGAATGAAGCTGATTGTCCGGAGTAGTCAGTGCAAGTAACATCTGCAGCCGGTATGGTTTTACATGCAGGTGTCTGCGTACAGTGCACCGAAAAGGTGAGGTGTCTGGGGATATCCGCTCGCACGTGTCGTGAATTTCGTAGCGGTCCTGATGAATGATTCCCACACATTATCGCTCTTCTCTGCTGATGTTCTCGTCGGCCTGCTTTTTCGCATCGCATAAGCATCCAGTCTCATGGAACATGCTGTACCATTCATGGAATCTTTTGTCCGTTGAAGCTTTCATCCGATGTTCCGTACGCAATCGTCGCTGAACCGTCACAACGGAAAGTGAGGTCCGATCGAACGTGAAATGGAAACCACACTGAAAATCAAAAATGTTTTGTTTGCAACAGTTAGCTTTCCAATATCTTCGTCGCAGAAGGCAGCCTCCTCTGCTTTCTACCAATACTCTGTGCCAAAATGTTATGTTCATAGACAGCGTTTCTTGTGAGCACAGACAAAAATCAGAGGGAGCCAAGTCTGGGTTGTATGGTGGATGATCAATCAGTTCCCATCGAAAACGCTGCAGGGGTGTGCTCATCGCCTCTGTAGTGTGCGGCCGAGAATTGTCACGAAGAAGGAAACGTATGACAGTTACGTTGTGCGGGATGCATGAAATCAAGCAGGCATTCATACCTGGCGAGAGACACAATTTTTTAGGCACCTTTACGTGCAAATTATGCACTCAGAACAGACAAAAAAGCGCAAGACGCGATCGACTGGCATACTGGAGACACTGTGCGATGCATCCATGCAAAGCCTCGTAGGATTTCCATTCGATCAGATTTTCCTTTCCGAACAGACCTCTTAGGATACAAAACGCACGTATCGCACCATTATATGCCACATCTAGATTTCCTTGCACGCTGGTGGTGCACTCTGGAACTACGTCACTGACCGTGTTATAAATCGAAACGTGGACAGATGCTCCATGAACTGTTACATGTAATTTCTTTGTATGTCTGGTAGTTCCACGCCGTCTTGTGTAACAGTACAGCTGCTCCCCAACGAAAAAGTTGCGTATCATATCTGTGACACCCTCTCCCCAGTGTCGCAGTAATACAAAATGTCTTTGAACTTTACGATGTACACCATCAACCCTGTCTGGTAAGGATCCCATCCCGCACAGCAGATTCTGGAACCGGACAGGAAAGCATAGTGTAGGTAGCCTTTTAGTGCATTTATTGCGTTTTCTGAATGTTCTACCAATAAAACGCTGTCTTTAAACTCCGTCCGAACAGGTCTTGCAAGGCCCAACTGTACCGACCGGTCGCCGAGTCATCCTCAGACCACAGGCGCCGCTGGCTACGGATGTGGAGGGTATGTGGTCAGCACACTGCTGTCCCGGCCGTACGTCAGTTTCCGAGACCGGAGCCGCTACTTCTCAATCAAGTAGCCCCTCAGTTTGCCTCACAAGGGCTCAGTGCACCCCTCTGGAAAACAGCGCTCGGCAGACCGGGTGGTCACCCACCGAAGTGCTAGCTCAGCCCGACAGCGCTTAATTTCGGTAATCTGACGCGAACCGGTTTTACTATTAAAACGCTGTCTTTGGTTTTCCTATTTAGTTAAACCGACAGCCTTTAGATTTGAGTGATTTACTGTGTAACCGAAATTTAGCGGAATACCATCTAGATGTTGAAGCTCTTTTGTTTGTGTTTGCTTTAAGAATATCATATGTTTTTGAGTGGGGTCCGCCCTTAGCAACACACAATGTTGTTTTTTGCCCCACACGTTTCAGTGCAGTTACAGCATCATCAGAGTTTTTTTTTTATTATGGCTGTTAAACATACGGAATGTTCTTTGCTATTTAAATACATATAAATATTAGTTTCTAAATCGTAATTACAGGTTTTTGAAGAGCACATAAAATTGTGTATTCACACCTTCTTACTACATGGTGCGGTTTTCCTGCTGTATTACGTTTTTACAGTGACTGTTTTTCTTTACAGTTTGTCACCTGCAACTATATCCAACTTAATGTAGGCAAAATATTTACGCAAAAATTACGATTTCTAAACTGTTATGGTTATGCCTGAGATTAATAATTCATGTAAAAGGTTGTGTGTGTGTGTGTCTGTGTGTGTGTGTGTGTGTGTGTGTGTGTGTGTGTATCTATTTACATTATGTTTCACTTACGGTTTCTTTTTTCGTAGTCTTCTTCATTGTCAGTTCTATGTATTGAGTTGTCACTGTCACTGTCCCTGTCACTGTTTACCAGTTCTAATAACAAGATGGCGGACAGTGGAACAGTAGAAGGCGTCATGGGCGGTTGTTTTGAATTTCTCAGAGAGGTGTGTGTGTGTGTTTGTGTGTGTATGTGTGTGAAAAGAAAGAGGGAGGGAGGGAGAGAGAGAGAGAGAGAGAGAGAGAGAGAGAGAGAGAGAGAGGGAGGGAGGGAGAGAGTAGGTTTCAGGATTTATCATTATTATTATAATTATATTTATTTGTTTTTAGTTTTAAGTGTGTGTGTGTGTATATATATGTATGTGTCTGTGTGTAAGTGTGTGTGTGTGGGGGGGGGGGGGAGGGGGGTGGAGGACTTCTATAGGTTGGTATTATCTAATAATTCCTTGAGGGCAGAGAACAGAGTTCCATTGCAGTGACAACTCAATACATAGAACTTGCCAATGAAGAAGATTACGAAAAAAGAAACTGTAAGTGAAACATAACGTAAATAGATACACACACACAACTTTTCACATGAATTATTAATCTCAGGCATAGCCGTAACAGTTTAGAAATCGTAATTTTTGCGTAAATGTTTTGCTGCATTCAGTTGTATATAGTTGCAGGTCCCAAACTGTAAAGAAAAACAATCACTGTAAGAACGTAATACAGCAGGAAAACCACACCATGTGGTAAGATGGTATGAATACACAACTTTATGCGCTCTTCAGAAACCTATAATTACGATTTAGAAACTAATATTTATGTGTATTTAACAGTAAGGAACATTCCTTATGATTAACAGCCATAATAAGAAAACTCACTGATGATGCTTCAACTGCTGTGAAACATGTCTGGAACAAAAAATAAAATTGTCTTTTGCTAAAGGCGGACCCCAATCAAAAACATATGTTATAAACGGAATACTTTTAACTCTCACGTGGATGACCTCACACTTTTCACTATTCATTGCAATTTTTGATATCATAAAGATATCATGCCTAACTCATTTTGTAATTGGTTTTGATCTACTGTAGAATTTACAAACCGATAAATGACAGCATCATCTGCCAACAATCGAAGACGGCTGAGCAGGCAGTCTCCTAAATCATTTACGTTGACTAGAAACACCAGGGGGTCAATAACACTTTCTTGGAGGACGTCATATATCACTTATGCTTTACTCGATGATTTTACGACAGTCACTATGAACTCTGAATTTTCTGACAAGAGATCACAAATCAAACGCTCAACTGAGACGACACTCCACAGGCACATACACTCCTGGAAATTGAAATAAGAACACCGTGAATTCATTGTCCCAGGAAGGGGAAACTTTATTGACACATTCCTGGGGTCAGATACATCACATGATCACACTGACAGAACCACAGGCACATAGACACAGGCAACAGAGCATACACAATGTCGGCACTAGTACAGTGTATATCCACCTTTCGCAGCAATGCAGGCTGCTATTCTCCCATGGAGACGATCGTAGAGATGCTGGATGTAGTCCTGTGGAACGGCTTGCCATGCCATTTCCACCTGGCGCCTCAGTTGGACCAGCGTTCGTGCTGGACGTGCAGACCGCGTGAGACAACGCTTCATCCAGTCCCAAACATGCTCAATGGGGGACAGATCCGGAGATCTTGCTGGCCAGGGTAGTTGACTTACACCTTCTAGAGCACGTTGGGTGGCACGGGATACATGCGGACGTGCATTGTCCTGTTGGAACAGCAAGTTCCCTTGCCGGTCTAGGAATGGTAGAACGATGGGTTCGATGACGGTTTGGATGTACCGTGCACTATTCAGTGTCCCCTCGACGATCACCAGTGGTGTACGGCCAGTGTAGGAGATCGCTCCCCACACCATGATGCCGGGTGTTGGCCCTGTGTGCCTCGGTCGTATGCAGTCCTGATTGTGGCGCTCACCTGCACGGCGCCAAACACGCATACGACCATCATTGGCACCAAGGCAGAAGCGACTCTCATCGCTGAAGACGACACGTCTCCATTCGTCCCTCCATTCACGCCTGTCGCGACACCACTGGAGGCGGGCTGCACGATGTTGGGGCGTGAGCGGAAGACGGCCTAACGGTGTGCGGGACCGTAGCCCAGCTTCATGGAGACGGTTGCGAATGGTCCTCGCCGATACCCCAGGAGCAACAGTGTCCCTAATTTGCTGGGAAGTGGCGGTGCGGTCCCCTACGGCACTGCGTAGGATCCTACGGTCTTGGCGTGCATCCGTGCGTCGCTGCCGTCCGGTCCCAGGTCGACGGGCACGTGCACCTTCCGCCGACCACTGGCGAAAACATCGATGTACTGTGGAGACCTCACGCCCCACGTGTTGAGCAATTCGGCGGTACGTCCACCCGGCCTCCCGCATGCCCACTATACGCCCTCGCTCAAAGTCTGTCAACTGCACATACGGTTCACGTCCACGCTGTCGCGGCATGCTACCAGTGTTAAAGACTGCGATGGAGCTCCGTATGCCACGGCAAACTGGCTGACACTGCTGGCGGCGGTGCACAAATGCTGCGCAGCTAGCGCCATTCGACGGCCAACACCGCGGTTCCTGGTGTGTCCGCTGTGCCGTGCGTGTGATCATTGCTTGTACAGCCCTCTCGCAGTGTCCGGAGCAAGTTTGGTGGGTCTGACACACCGGTGTCAATGTGTTCTTTTTTCCATTTCCAGGAGTGTAATTTGATTAGAAGCCGCTTTTGAGAAAGGTATTAAAAGCCTTTAGGAATTCCAGAAATTTGAAATCAATTTCAGATCCCCTATCGACACCACACATTACTTCGAACAATGGAAAATACAGGATGGAATGTAAGAACATTAGAGAAGGAAAGTTGCTACTCACCATATAGCACAAATGCTGAGTCGCGATTTGCACAACAAAAAGATTCACACAATTATAGCTTTCGGCCATTAAGGCCTTTGTCAGCAATAGACACACATGCACGCACGCACACACTCACGCAAATGCAATTTGCACCCAAGTAAGACGTGTCTGCAAGTTGCGTATGCGTGAGTGGTTGTGTGCGTGCGTGTATGTGTGTCTATTGCTCACAAAGGCCTTAATGGCCAAAAGCTATAGTTCTGTGAATCTTTTTGTTGTGTCTATCGCGACTCAGTATCTCCGCTATATGGTGAGTACCACACATTACTTCGTGAGAATAAGGAGTTCGTTGTGTTGTACAAGAACGATATTTTCTGAATCCTTGTGTGTGTGTCAATAGTTCGTTTTCTCCGACGCAATTTGTCATGTATGAACACAGCATATTTTCTAAAGTCCTACTCCAATCAACGTCAATGATAAAACTCTACAATTCAGTGGGTTACTTTTCCTTCCTTTCTTGAGTATTGCTGTGACCTGCGCAAGTTTCCAGTCTTTAAGTACGGATATTTCGTCAAGCGAATTGTTTTTTTTTCCTTTATTGAATTTCGATTCCCCCCCCCCCCCCCCCAAGGGGGCTTGCTGGCAGGAGCTTAGTACGCTGCTCTTCAGCCTACTTCTTTTGAAAACATATGAAGATAAGAAGCAATAAAAGCAGGCGATAAAACGGTGACTTAAATTTAAAACGGCGGAAAATTGTGAAAAGTTAAAACATGAAACAAAGGGTGGGCGATGCTAATAAAATACACTGGAAGCAGACACGTAAAATAGTAGACAGGCAATGAAAAACCACAGTGGCAGTCTGGTTTCTGTTCGCGAGAGATGTAAAAATCACACCCAACGACAGTTTGATGTCCATTCGCAACACTTCGGAAAAGATGCACAACACTTAACAATCATTGGAAACACTGCACTAAAAAGTCGGCACGAAGATGACACACCACAGCCAAGGGCAGATGGGGGGGGTGGACTGGACAGATGAGGGGAAAAAAGGGGGCAGGAGAGGAAAAACGAAAGGGGGCGGCAACTGGTGGAGGGAGAGGACTTATAAGGGGGAGGGGCAGGGCAGACAAGAGAGAGAATGGGGAGAGGCAGAGGAGAGAAACGCAAAAGGACTCGGGGGAGAGAAGGGAAACAGAGAGAGGGGGTAGGCAGGGAAAAAACAGGATGGAAGGGGGCGGAGGAGGGAGACCAAGAAAAGGACAGAGAAATGGAGGGGTAGGTGAGGATCAGAGTTGATAGGAGGGATAAATGGAGGGAGTGAGGGCAGCATCCAGGGGGGGGGGGGGGAGGTGACTGAAGCCACCTTGGGATAGGAGATGATGGGTGTAGAGATGGAGGGTAAGGGGGACACAACAGTGAAGGCGCAGCAGAGGGCAGGGGTTAGAGAGGAACAACCAGGGGATGAGGGGGATCAAGGAGGTGGGAGGTGTAGAGTATGTGGATATGTTCGAGGAATAGGAGCAGATGGGGGAAAGGAGTCAGGTTGTAGAGGATCTGCATGGGAGATGGGAGGCATATATGGAAGGCGAAGCGAAGTAAATGGCGCTTGAGGATCTTGAGGGACTTTTAGAACTTGGAGGGGGGGGGGGGGCGGGGCTCAGACGAAAGGTTGTTTATGATTGTTAACTACGGGTGTATTGTATCACCATATTCTGAGAGTAATCTAATTAGCATGTAACGTGGACAGGAAAACTTGTCTGTATTAAATGAGTTGTGTTGCTACTTTACACTAAGAATTTCTTCATCGAAGTTACTCGTGTTGGCAGTAGTTCTTGATTTGAATCCCAGAATATCTACTTCCCTTCTTTGGTGAAAACCAGTGTGGTTGTGGAAGCGCTCTCTGTTGGCAGCAGACCTGGGACTTCTCGTGGTGGCTGCCAGAGACTCTACAGGCAACAAGAAGGCATGTTATGGTTTTTGTTGTTATTGTTGTAGTCCAGAACGTTTACCAAGATACGAGGCGAACGCAGATCGGTGTTTGGCAACAGGCACTTGTACCTGTTATTGCCGGCCGGTGTGGTCGTGCGGTTCTAGGCGCTTCAGTCTGGAACCGCCTCACTGCTACGGTCGCAGGTTCGAATCCTGCCTCGGGCATGGATGTGTGTGATGTCCTTAGGTTAGTTAGGTTTAAGTAGTTCTAAGTTCTAGGGGACTGATGACCATAGATGTTAAGTCCCATAGTGCTCAGAGCCATTTTTTTTTCTACGTGCCTGCTACTCTGCCTAGGTTTGTTGATGATACTTTTTGAAAAATTATCAGAAACGATTTAAATCACTATGTGAAAGAAATGAAGATTCGGGTCTAGTGACCACTCGGCAACGCGATTGTCCGAGTAAGAGAACACGGTCAAAAATGGGACTGGAATCGTGATAAGAATAAATATGTTTGTACAGCCTTTGAGCAAAATACGTCTATAAAGAAGAGAGAGACCACCGACGCATGCTCTATTTTGTATCAAAAAGTCTCGATAAAAGCACAAATGTGTGACCGAGAGAGGTGTAACACTGTCTAAGAGACTAAAATCGCATCTGGGAGGCCGGCGGTTAAAAATTTACACCCTGCCATCCTGTTTTAGATTGCCCAGTGGTCTCCATAAACATCTTAAGGCTATTGTAGGAGTGTAAATCTCATTCTGGAAACATCCCCCAGGCTGTGGCTAAGCCATGGCTCCGCAATATCCTTTCTTTCAGGAGTGCTAGTTCTGCAAATTCCGCAGGAGAGCTTCTGTAAAGTTTGGAAGGTAGGAGACGGGGTACTGGTAGAAGTAAAGCTGTGAGGACGGGGCGTGAGTCGTGCTTGGGAAGCTAAGATGGTAGAGCACTGGCCCGCGAAAGGCAAAGGTCCCGAGTTCGAGTCTCGGTCCGGCACTCAGTTTTAAATTGCCAGGAAGTTTTAAACACTTATTGCGTCCCGACACAATAGTATAGCAGTGTACTTCGACAGAACTTTCAAAAAACCCTACCAGCAAATTGCTGCAGATTTCAATGTTGGGCCGTCAACAAGTGTCAGTGTGCAAACCATTCAACGAAACATCATCGATATGGGGTTTTGGAGTCGAAGGCCTACTCATATACCCTTAATGACTGCACGACACAAAGCCTTACGCCTCGCCTGCTGGCCGGCCGGTGTGGCCGTGCGGTTCTAGGCACTTCAGTCTGGATCCGCGTGACCGTTACGGTAGCAGGTTCGAATCCTGCCTCGGGCATGGATGTGTGTGATGTCCTTAGGTTAGTTAGGTTTAAGTAGTTCTAAGTTCTAGGGGACTGATGACCACAGATATTAAGTCCCATAGTGCTCAGAGCCATTTGAACCATTTGAGCCTAGCCTGCGCCCGTCAACGCCGACATCCGACTGTTGATCACTGGAAACATGTTGCCTGGTCGGACGAGTCTCGTTTCAAATTGTATCGAGTGGATAGACGTGTACGGGTATGGAGACAACCTCATGAATCCATGTACCCTACATGTCAGCAGAGGACTCTGTAATGGTGTGGAGCGCATACAGTTGGAGTGGTATTGGACCCTTGATGAGTCTAAATACGACTCTGACAGGTCACACGTACGTATGCATCCTGTCCCTTCACCTGCATCCATTCATGTCCATTGTGCATTCTGACGGACTTGGGCAATTCCAACAGGACAATGCCTCACCCCACACGTCCAAAATGGCTACAGAGTGGCTCCAGGAACACTCCTCTGACTTTAAACGCTTCCGCTGGCCACCAAACTCGCCAGACGTGAACATGATTGAGCATATCCGGGATGCCATGTAACGTGTTGTTCAGAAGAGATCTACATCTCCTCGTACTCTTACGGATTTATGGACAGCCCTGCAGGATTCATGGTGTCAGTTCCCTGCAGCACTACTTCAGACATTAATAGAGTCCATGTCACGTCGTATTGCGGCACTTCTTACTGCTCACGTGGGCCCTACACGAAATTAGGTAGGTGTACCACTTTATTTGGCTCTTCAGTGTACATTGCATTCATCATCCCTCAAAAGCATAATAGATCAATATTGCCGCATTCAAACATAAAATGTAAGTTGTAGCCATGTTTTATAACTAAATAAAAATATTTCATTAAATGTTCTCTCTCTACATACAACCAAAGTCGCCTGCTCGCGTCTTTTTATATGTCTGGACTAATCTGAGGAATTACTGTAGAGATTTTATTAAGGTTTAGGAATTCTCGGGACCTGTTTGTTCTTAATATCAATACAGATAATAGGCAAAAATTGTTGAGATTTTTAATCCACTAGATGAATAATTAAGTTTGTATGGAACCCTCGGTGGCTACTCGCACTTGCTTGTTTTTTTATTTTTTTTATTTTTCTATTTCAGTGACTCATGTCATTACTGATTATCTTTATCTCCAATCCAATTTGGCGAGTGAAACTTCTGGTATGATTTTTAGTAATTTAATTGAATGCTTTGTTGCTTTGGTAAAAATAAAATTGTTTCTTTTTGTCGTGACAGAATAAATTACTATTAATCACACCAGATTTGTCGGAGAACAGCAGCAACATGCGTAATTGATCCAGCTTTAAGAAATTCTATTACCTTTTAGCGGAAAATTCGTGCAGTACTCTCCGACGTTAGAAAAGTCGTGGTGTTCCGTTCGGAGCAGGAGGCGGCTGTCTTTTCTCATTCGCGATATCGAAAATTACTAAAAAATGAACAGAAAATTTTTTTTTTCGGAGGAAGATCGCGCGGAGAAAACAGACAGAAGTTACATGAAAGAAACCTAAGGGACCAACTGATTGGATTTATACGAACATATAAACGGAACTGAAAGAACTTGGAATAAATACTATAGCGATGTCGTCACGACAGCCTCCTGTTCCGACAGAACACACGCTGGATCATAAGCTGCATAAATCTTTTAAACAGGAAAGATTATCACAAGTATAATTAATGAAAATAAGGTTGAGAGATTTTCTTTGAAATTAAATAAACTTCAAGGCTTCAAGTATTATATTATGAAACGGAAACTTACATTAACATGGCCACCCATTGTGGCGGTGGAGCGAATTTTTCACGATATACATTCTCGCTTGTTTGTGGCTACATATATTTTTAATCACTTAAACTCTTAACTTTACAATAAAATGATTATATCAGTATGGAGCACAATACTTTTGCATCCGACTCGCAACACATTCACAGAAGAACAGCTAGAGAGCGGCGCGGCTCCCTGAAGAAGTAAAAATTGGCAATTGTTATTTTGAAACATAGGTGCATCGTTTTTTTACTGATCGATAGCAGCGTATAACAGTTTATAGCTATCGTGATATTCTGCGCTTTTCAGGAGCGCGGCAAAGATATCTGGTTACAACATTCATTGGTATATGTTAGAAGTTCGCACATACTGACGCAAATACAGAAAAAAAAACTTTTACATGTTAAAAATCGCAGTGATAAAGGCTGTAATGTCACAAACTACATAAGTATTGTATCTTAATTCTATAATCACATTGCATCACATCGACGAAGTTCGACTTGCTTCTCGTTTCAGCTACGCTACTGTGGCCAGGAAGAATTCGTCAGAATCTTCCTACCTCCGGCGAAAGGGACGATTCGCTTGGTGCTCATACCGCAAATCGGGACGCACGCAGACCGGCGACTGCAGAGAGTCGCCTAGCGCGGGATGGAAGTGCCGCCACATTTAAGCTTCAGCCAGAATTCGCAAATGAGTTTATTTGCGCCCGCGGCTCGACAATACGGCGGGCCGTAGCAAATTGCGATCCGGCGGCTGGCTGGCCGTATCAGCCTGTATGGGATGAATAATGCAGGCCTGATTAACCGATAGGCGACGTCAGGGGGCGGACCCGCTAATAATGCGGTCGCTGCGGGCGCCCCGCGCACGAATTAAATGTGCTTTAATTATCCCAGCCCTGCGCGCGCGGCTGGCTAATGCTACAAAGCGATAAGCGTTTTTCTGTATAATTTCATCCCCTGTAGTGGGTCTCGGGCGCTGCAAATTACTAAATTCGATTCCGCCCATTGCGATTGAGGAGTCTCGCCCAAGGGCACTCTTTCAATAACTTAATGCTCCGCGTAATCCTTCCTGTCCAGTGTTACATTCGATACTCACTTCATCCAGATAAATTGTTCCATGTTTGTGTTTCATCTCGGCTGTTTTCAACGGAAACCGAGAAAGGCGTCCGTTTTGCTCAACGGGATATAAGTTAAATTACGAATTTTAGTACCATATGTTATACATTTATATACAATGAGGTAAGGAAAGCCATGCAATAGCGATATGCACATATGCAGAAGGCAGTAGAATCACGTACACAAAATATAAAAGAGCAGTGAATTGGCGGAGCTGTCATTCCTACTCAGGTGATCCATTGTGGCCGCAGAATGAGAATTAACAGAAAATGATTGCATAACGGGCGTTAGAGCTAGACACATGGGACATTCCATTTCGAAAATCATTTGGGAATTCAATATTCCGAGAACCACAGTTTCACGAGTGTGCAGAGAATACTATATTTCAGACATTGCCTCTCACCAGGGGCAACGCAATAGCCGATGGCCTTCACTTAGCGCCAGAGAGGAGCGGCATTTGTCTAAATGTTCAAATGTGTGTGAAATTTTATGGGACTTAACTGCTAAGGTCGTCAGTCCCTAAACTTACCCACTACTTAACCTAAATTATCCTAAGGACAAACACACACACCCATGCCCGAGGGAGGACTCCATTCTCCGCCGGGACCAGCCTCACAGTCCATGACTGCAGCCCTTTAGACCGCTCGGCTAATCCCGTGCGGCCTTTGTCTAAAGTTGCCAGTGCTAACAGACAAGCAACACTGCGCGAAATAGTCTTCGAAATCAAGGTGGTATGTACGACGAACGTATCCATTTGGACAGTGCTGCGAAATTTCCCGTTAAGCGACTATGGTAGCAGACGACTGACCTGGTGCCTTTGCTAGCAGCACGACATCGTCTGCAATGCCTCTCCTGGACTCGTGGCGTACAATTTGAATGTGACGCAAACCCCACGAAACCATGGACCCATGTTATCAACAAGACACTGCGCAAGCTGGTGCTACGTCCGTAATTGTGTGGCCTGTGTTTACATGGGATGGACTGTGCCCTCTGGTCCAATTGAATGGATAATTGACTGGAAATGATTATTTTCTATTACTTGAAGACCACTTTCAGTCATTCATGGCCTTCATGTTCTCAAACGACGATGGAATTTTTGTGGATGACAATGCGGCATGCCACTGAGCCACAATTGATCGCGATTTGTTTGAAGAAACTTTCTGGGCAATTCTGGCGCATGATTTAGCCACTCAGATCACCCGACGTAAGTCCCACCGAACATTTATTAGGCACAATCGAGAGGTCAGTTCGTGCTCAAAATCCTACGTCGGCAACACTTTCGCAATTACGGATGGCTATAGAATTAGCACGGTTCAATATTTCTGCAGTGGACTTCCGAAGACTTGTTGATCGCATGCCACGTCGAAATTGTTGTACTACGCCGGTCAAAAGGAGGTCCGACACGATATTAAGAAGTATTCCACGACCTTTGTCACCTCATTGCATACAGTCAACTGCTGAACGGAAGCTACGATTAACACTTTCTTAAACAAAACGTGTGCTTTTTAGGTCTTCCGCTGGCTCGACTTCTATTCTATACCCCACTCTTCACTTCACTTACACCCAGCGTTCTTAATTATTAGTTTGGTACATGTCAAGCTGCATATCCCGCTATAGTTTTCACTCTCTAATGTATTGTTAGTGCCAATCGTGATCGTTCCTGATGACCGGCCCGGATATCCGCTCTTGGCCACGCCGCTTCCGGGATTCGTAGAGAGCCCACAGCAGGCAACCGTCTCCACTCTATCAGTTTCGTTTCCAGGCGTCTACTGCAAACAATATTATGTATGCAGACTGACATGTTGATTAGTGAGGTGAGTCAGTCAACTTCTGGGCCGGTATCAAGGACGGACATCGGACGCCTTTCATCGCTGCTGGGAGCAATTTTAGGGCCGTACAGTGTCGGGAAAAGAAGACACGCCTGGGTATCCGAAGTCGTTAACGCATCGCTTCCGGGATTCGGGGACACGAGTCTGCCCCGGACAGAATCCGCCTCGTGGAATAATGACGTAGTTTGGTGTGCCGGCTAGCCTGCATGTGTTTCTTCGGAGGTTTCCCACGTCCGATTAGTTGAATACAGAGCTGCTGCCCACGTCGTGCCTCAGTTACATGATTCGCAAACACTTAGAAGAAGTTCACACACTTTCACATGGACCCAGTCCAATTCATGTAAAAACAGCCCACACAATTACGGACGTGCCACGAACTTTGGAGTGCTTTGTTGATATTTTGGGTCCATGGTTTCGCATGGTCTGTGCCTCACTAGAATCCTACCATCAGCTCTTCTCAGCTGAAATCGGGATGGCGAAAACAATTCCGTACCGACGGGAAGGAGTAGCAGCAGAAGGGCGTTCGACCATCCTCTTCCACTAACACTGCCAAATCCAGTAATTAACATGCCGACCCCCTGAAGATAAGAGATAATGACCAGGAAAATGAAGAGGAAGAATAAGTTACTACCTGATGTTTTTTTATATGCTCTATCATCCTATCCAATCTTCTTAACAGTGTTTCCCACACATACCTTTTCCCGCAAATTCTATGAAGAACCTTTCTTCTTCACCCAATTATCTATCGTCTCTCTAAAGCTTCGGTTCCCCTTTCTTTCCTGTTTTCTCAAAGTTCACGATTTATTTCCATACGTTACTGTATTCCAAACTTATATTCCCAGAAACGTTCCCTTAAATTACGACCAGTGTTTGACAGAGGTGGAGTTTTTTGGCGAATAATGCTCTGTTTTCCTCGTATCCTGCTTGGTTCGGCTGCCATGCTTAACTTTTCTTTCTAGGCAGCAGAATTCTTTCACTCGGTATATTTCGTGGCTTCCAGTTTTGAAGTTAAGTTTGTTTCTAAGTTCACGTCTACCGTTCCCCATTAGTTTCGTCACTCTTTATTTTAGTCCTTACACATATTCCGTTCCCATCACACTACTTATTCCATTCATCAACTATAATTATACCTCTCTTTCACTGAGGGTAGCAAATGTTTCCATTTCGAAAATTTGAATCCAGTCTTTCAATAAGTGACAGTTTGCACTGTGACTATTATTTCGCTGTACGGAACATATCAATTTTTGTCCGTCTACAATCAAAGGTGTTATATTTCTTGGTTGATAGTTCACTAGAAAGCTCGGAAAGATTGTTTGCTCTAAAAGTTGATGAATGAGTCAGAGATGGTCGCCTCCACGAAAACATCGCGTAACTTAGATCGGTCCGATGCCTTGGCCATAATACGTAGAGCGTTTGCGGCCTATTTTCGCCCCAAATTTGAAAGGAAAATGTTAACGAAACTCTTACTTCGGTATTTTTTCAAGAAATTTAGAGTGTCGTGAAAGAAACATAAAGTTTTACTTCGAAAACCATAGTTGTTACGAGATGAAACATGGAGTTGTACTATATTGTCGAAAGTGTTTTCTTCTTCCAATCACAATATCCACTTTCTGGCGATGTGTAAGTGTTGTTTCTTGTGTATCTGTTGAATGTAGGTGTGCGTAATGGATGTGTCTATGATATGGTGTATATTATGAAATTATCACGAGAGAGAGTGAAGGTGAACGACTGTGCTTGCTATACTCTTCAAATATTACCAAAGCAGATTAACGTCCTCATTCGACTAATACATCGCCGTTGACGGTGACACAAACCCTCCCATTCAATGATGCGCTGCGAAGAGGTTTTAAACTTAATCGGACACCGGCACGATAGGAACTGGGTGTGAACAGAGAAGGTCAAACAGTTGAGAAGGGCATAATGTTGATTATATTACTAACAGCGGCTTACACAGTTTGTTCAACATAAGTACCAGAGGTTTCGACAAGACACTATACAGTGCCAGATTTGCACCTGGTAGCTGTAATTGGAACTAAATTTTTCTTGCGTAATTCGGTTCCCCATTAGCATATCTACCAATTTTCAATGTCATACAATAATTACAGCCCACACTGGACCTCTGTGAGCAACTGCACTTTAATTATAACCACTCGGTGTCATGTACAGGTTCCATGATGTTTCTAATATAGTTTGATGAAATTTATATAAATCCGCGTTCGAGTGATTCTTGAACATTGTTCGTTAACCCGGGAACCTCCACACACAGGCTGATTAGTAGATGAGATACGGCTAAGAATTAAAGCACTGAGTTTCATCACGAGTTTGTTTAGCTAGAACGAGACAGAACTGCTCATTTAATTCTGATGACAGACATTATAAGAGATGAGTTGTGTGACGCATAAAGGTTTTGTATAAAGCATCCACTTCAAAAACGTATCTCATGACGGTAAAACTACCTGCTACTAAAGGCTAGCAATTGCATTTTCTTCCTCTCGCACCATTCGCGAATGGATCGAGAAAAGGAAGAAGGTAGCATCCGAAGTACCCTCCAACAAATACATAAGGTATCTTGTGGAGTATGTATGACAGATTCACGTGTTTCATTGGAAAGGAGATGAAGGCAATTAGTTTATAACGTATCGTCGGCGAAGAGGTATCCAGAAACGAAGCACACCATCTGACTGAGGGAGAGTAAGTAGGGAAATCGACTGTGTCAGATTGAATGGAGCCATCCCAGTATTTGCCTTAAGTTGATCATTAATGATGTACAAGGCAGCTGTATATGATTAAAAAAATAACAAGTGTCTAAAGTTACATGCATGTAGAAGAATATTGCCAAAATGTTTTCCACTACTGACCATTAAAATTGCTACACCATGAAGATGACGCGCTAATTTAACCGACACAAAGAAGATGCTGTGATATGCAAATGATTAGCTTTTCAGAGTATTCAGACAAGGTTGGCACCGGTGGCGACATCTGCAACGTGCTGATATGAGGAAAGTTTCCTACCGATCTCTCATACACAAACAGCAGTTGACCGGCGTTGCCTGGTGAAACGTTGTTGTGATGCCTCGTGTAAGGAGGAGAAATGCGTAACATCACGTTTCCGACTTTGATAAACGTCGGATTGTAGCCTATCGCGATTGCGGTTTATCGTATCGCGACATCTCTGATCGCGTTGGTCGAGATCCAATGACTGTTAGCAGAATATGGAATCGGTGGGTTCAGGAGGGTGATACGGAACGCCGTACTGGATCCCAACGGCCTCGTATCACTAGCAGCCGAGATGACAGGCATCTTATCCGCATGCCTGTAACGGATCGTGCAGCCACGTCTCGATCTCTGAGTCAACAGATGCGGACGTCTGCAAGACAACAACCATCCGCACGAACAGTTCGACGACGTTTGCAGCAGCATGGACTATCAGCTCGGACACCATGGCTGCGGTTACCCTTGACGCTGCATCACAGACAGGAGCGCCTGCGGTGGTGTACTCAATAACGAACCTGGGTGCACGAATGGCAAAATGTCATTTTTTCGGATGAATCCAGGTTCTGTTTACAGCATCATGATGGTCGCATCCGTGTTTGGCGACATCGTGGTGAACGCACATTGGAAGCGTGTATTCGTCATCGCCATACTGGCGTATCACTCGGCGTGATGGTATGGGGTGCCATTGGTTACACGTCTCGGTCACCTCTTGTTCGCATTGATGGCACTTTGAACAGTGGACGTTACATTTCCGATGTGTTACGACCCGTTGCTCTACCCTTCATTCGATCCCTGCGAAACCCTTCATTTCAGCAGGATAATGCACGACCGCATGTTGCAGGTCCTGTACGGGCATTTCTGGATACAGAAAATGTTCGACTGCAGCCCTGGCCAGCACATCATCCAGATCTCTCACCAACTGTAAACGTCTGGTGAATGGTGGCCGAGCAACTGGCTGGTCACAATACGCCAGTCACTACTCTTGATGAACTGTCGTATCGTGTTAGGTGCATGGGCAACTGTACTTGTACACGTCATCCAAGCTCTGTTTGACTTAATGCCCAGGCGTATCAAGGCCGTTATTACAGCCAGAGGTGATTGTTCTGGCTACTGATTTCTCAGGATCTATGCACCCAAACTGCGTGAAAATGTTATCAAATGTAAGTACTAGTATAATATATTTGTCCAACGAATACCCGTTTATCATCTGCATTTCTTCTTGGTGTAGCAATTTTAATGGGCAGTTGTGTACTTTCAGACCATTTTATTCACAATGACAATTCTTCAAAAGTCCAGACAATTAGTTACCTACCTCCAGCAATGAACATTTTGCGATCTGTGAGAAAACATATAGATATCATAAACAAGCAGATCATTGCAGCAGATATAAGTAATTGATTATTGACATAACAGAAAGAGAGAGCGTTTATAATTAAAACATGAGTAAATCAGCAGATGATCAAAATCTTCGTTGTGTTCCACTCAGTCATAGTAACAGATTCATATTCGACTTCAAACTACGACACTGGCCAACACGATGTATCAAACGGGGTACAAATTTTAAGATTGTGTATTGTGTGACATCTGCTACCTAAATTCTTTCTCAGGTGTTATGTGAGAGATTCTGCTATACATTCAAAGCGAATATTTTAATTTTTTATCAGCTGTAAACACAAGGTGATATCATTTGTTAATAACACTTTATTCTTATGTATAGGCAAATTGAACGGTTGTTACGGTACGAGAAGTGGCAGTTTTGTATGTGAAACTGTCCACAAATAACACTTTTCCTGAGTGCTTGAAGGCAGGAGTTTCTTTGGTTTCCAGAGACCTTTATTTGTTAAATAGTAACTCTGCTTGGGGAAACACATCGTTTTCGGTGTCGAGCGTGGCCGGATGCAGATGTGCGTTGGTGTGGAGGCCGAATTTCTAAATGCTTTTGCAATAGTGGGAATCTGATAAGTAAATACCAGACCAGGTATTTGGGTGCGCTAGAATTGAAAACGTTGGATGTCTTGTTCATGGAACATTTTTTAGTTCTGGTTTTGTAAATCGTTCCCAACCCCTTATCTTGTAAAGTTATCACTGTAAAACAGTCTCTGTTTCAAACCATAAGATTACTAAAGTTATGTTAGTCAAAGTCATTGTACTTTTTTTTAGCAATGAACAGCTGTTCACATTTTGTAATCTGGTCCAAGAATACACAAATGTACTTCAAAGACTTTCAATTATTCGACATTGAGCCCCACATCCCACTTGCTATTCAAAGGTTTTTAAAAGAAAAGTAATGCGGTCTTCCATTGCAGTTTGGAAGACCTAATTATTAATTTGTAATCTATTGGAGCTTGGTACATTTGCATTGCACTCCACATTTTTGGCAATGGCAAAAGCAGCGTGATTTCTTTCAGCAGCTGCATTGCAATCACCTATTATCCGCTGTCACACTGGTAAGCCAAATGATTATTAGGGCCAGAAGTAAACATTGTCTTGGGCACTTAGGGAACATTGATTATTAGTTCAGATTACACAGAGAACCCATAACTGGTTCGACATATATTCTGATATGATTCAGTTCAGTGGATGTGTGAGTGTTTGCATCAGAGAAACAGTTATTGAGATTACACACAAGGTGTATTGAGCAATTATTATAGTTATCATATAAGCCAGATGCATATTGTCCGTAAGTACCGAATGTAATGCACATAACAATGCGTGTAGTTACTTTAAACACAGAAACTTCATATACAGTAGAAGCAATAGTTGCATGTAGCCATTATTCAGCATAAAGTTGGATCATGTACAGTCATATTAAAGTCTAGGGGTTTAACAGACATGCAAAAGTTCAAAACTCTCGTTTGAAAAGTCTACGCAGTTGAAAAGTTTCACTAGTAGTTGAAAAATCACACTGAATACACAAAGCATACTAGTTAAACTGAATATTAAAGTTGAAGCTAGAAACTTCAAAATTAAATCGCAAAATCACCCGAAGGAACTAACTGTTTTCTGCCAGTGATCATCATCAGATACTGCTTGAAGAAACGAATTGTAATTGTAATTGTGGGCCGGCCGGAGTGGCCGAACAGTTCTAGGCGCTACAGTCTGGAATCGCGCGACTGCTGCGGTCGCAGGTTCGAATCCTGCCTCGGGCATGGATGTGTGTGATGTCCTTATGTTAGTTAGGTTTAAGTAGTTCTAAGTTCTAGGGGACTGATGGCCTCAGAAGTTAAGTGCCACAGTGCTCAGAGCCGTTTGAATGGTTTTTTTTTGTTTTTTTTTTTTTTTTTTGTAAAAGAAATAGGTGAAATGGAATTTGAGGTACGATACTATGCCCTCATAGCTTAAGTCTCAGTTAATTTACGTCCACTTCTTCAGTGGAGTGACTATTAAAATAACATATTGTAGCCGCATGATAAAAAATTAACGAAGGTCAGTAAAATTTTCAGTCAGAAGCACAATCATCTCAAAGTTACATCTGCGGACGATTGTAGTATTTGTGATGGGGCCATAGTATACAAGTTTTACATCTTATAAACAAGATTGCTGCAACATATAAGATATTATCCCTCCTCAGCCATTTCCAAATGGTTCAAATAGCTCTGAGCACTATGGGACTTAACTGCTGTGGTCATCAGTCCCCTAGAACTTAGAACTACCTAAACCTAACTAACCTAAAGACATCACAGACGTCCATGCCCGAGGCAGGATTCGAACCTGCGACCGTAGCGGTCGCGCGGTTCCAGGCTGTAGCGCTTAGAACCGCTCGGCCACAACCATTTCCAATCAGAGCCTGTGTTCCGTAGGTAATGACCACGGCGCTGACGTCTTATTAAATTCTAAAATTTCTTCTTCCATTTTTGGAACCTACAGCACTCATACTTTCTTCAGATTACATATAGCAAAAGACTGCTGGCAGAATCTAAATTTTAGAGAGGTAGTATTGATTGCCGTCGGGAGCCAAATACAAACAGACACATTTTATTTGCAGTGGAATGCGACAGAATAATGAACGTAGTTACACAGCTCATTTGTAAATAATGTGCCAAACAGTGAGCTGTGGCGTGTATGAATACGCTGTTCGCACAGCTGACTCATGCGAGAGCAACGCAACGTTGACGGTATGGGTAGCAGCGGATGCGCGGTATCACGCCCTCAGCGTACACCATTCTGCGTATAATCAGGCACGTTAATAAATGAAAGGGGTGACTGGATGACGGTTTGGTCCCCTTTCCTTCAGTTTCTTAACCACTGATTCGTCGGACTACAATGATAAACGAAAACGTTATCATCATCTGATTAATACAGTATCAGTACAGCAGGGATTCTGCGTGGCATAGATTCAACAAGGCCTTGTTAGGGTTTAGAAAGAACGTGGTGCCGGATGTCTTCGAACAGGTCAACCTAAAACCACTGTAGCTCGATTCTGGGCTCTTGACGTGGACATTTATCCAGTCTCGGTGATGCCGTGCCCACTGCAGTCATTACTGACTAATCCGTAAAAACATGTAGGGTTCCTCTGCAACGTAGCCCCATGTTGAACAATGTGTGCTGAACGGTACGCTCCGAAACACATTACCCGCGCCTGCATTGTATTCTGTCGTCAGATCTACGACAGATCTCCACCTATCGTGTTTTACAAAGGGGGTGAGCCTCTGACTTCCACGTTATATGATCAACCGTGGACATCCAATACATTGTCTTCTATGATGTATATAATAAACACATCAAAAAAAAGTTTTTCATCACTTCGGTACCGAGAGTTCCGGAACCTGTACAGAAAATTGGATACAGATCAACATAAACATCATTTCCGCCCTTTTTATTGCTCATGAAAACCGAACATTGCATGTTGTACCACCATACAGCGAGACCTCCAGAGGTGGTGGTCCAGATAATACTCAGTAGCACGTCTTCTTGCATTGATGCATACCTGTATTCGTCGTAGCATACTACCCACAAGTTCATCAAGGCGCCGTTGGTCCAGATTGTCTCACTCCTCAACGGTGATTTGGCGTAGATCCATCAGAGTGGTTGGTGGGTCACGTCGTCCATAAACAGCCCTTGTCTGTCCATCTCAGTCATGCTCGATAGGGTTCATGTCTGAAGAACACGCTGGCCACTCTAGTCGAGCGATGTCGTTATCCTGAAGGAAGTAATTCACAAAATGTGCACGATGGGGGCGCGAATTGTCGTCCACGAAGACGAATGCCTCACCAATATGCTGCCGATATGGTTGCACTATCGGTCGGAGGATGACATTCACGTACAGCCGTTACGGCGCTTTCCATGACCACCAGCGGCGTACGTCGGCCCCACATAATGCCACCCCAAAACACCAGAGAACCTCCACCTTGCTGTACTCGCTGGACATTGTGCCTAAGGCGTTCAGCCCTGACCGTGTAGCCTCCAAACACTTCGACGATTGTCTGTTTGAAGGCATACGCGACACTCATCGGTGAAGAGAACGTGATGGCAATCGGGAGCGGTTGTTGGACTCATCTTTACCGCGCTGCATGGTGTCGTTGTTGCAAAGATGGACCTCGCCACGGACGTCGGGAGTGAAGTTGTGCATAATGCAGACTACTGCGCACTGTTAGAGTCATAACACGACGTCCTGTGGCAGCACAAAAAGCATTATTCAACATGGTGGCGTTGCTGTCAGGGTTTCTCCGAAGCCATAATTCGTAGGTAGCGGTCATCCACTGCAGTAGTAGCCCTTTGGCGACCTGAGCGAGGCTTGTCATCGACAGTTCCTGTCTCTCTGTATCTCCTTTATGTCTGAACAACATAGCTTTGGTTCACTCCGAGACGCGTGGACACTTCCCTTGTTGAGAGCCCTTCCTGGCACAAGGTAACAATGTGGAGGCGATCTAACCGCGGTATTGATCGTCTAGTCATGGTTGAACTACAGACAACACAAGCCGTGTACCTCCTTCCTGGTGGAATGACTCGAACTTATCGGCCGTCGGAGCCCATCTGTCTAATAGGCGCTGCTCATGCATGGTTGATTACATCTTTGGGTGCGTCAAGACAGTATCACGGCCAGCTAAGCAGCATCGCCGTTTGTGAGATGTTAATTCCCAGGCGCCGGATCGTAACAATCCGTCCTATGCCACAGTAGCTTATGTCATTTTTTCACCGTTTGTAGCGCATATGGCCGCTAGAGCTATTCCTCATTCCTCTTTGCTCCGTTTGCGAACTTCATTTACCTCAACTCGCATCTACAATGCCGCCAGGTGGCATTCAGTCTCACGATGGACGTTGATTGCAACGTTTGAAATCATCAGTGAATCTTCCCGTTGCATAAATCGGTGTTACAGTTGATGTGGCCTAAAGCGTATTCATAAAAGAAACTGTTCCTTAGCGGATACACTTACTGAATTCGGCGCGAGAAAATCAGAATTTTCTGTCTAACCTGGTTCAATTAATATTACCACTTTTCTGTTCTATAGGAGGAAGTTCTCAGACCTAACTAAATTTTCAAAACTGTGCTATATAACATCTGCATTTACAACCAATCCATATTCTGTAAATTAAATTAACTTCACTATTTTTCTGTACTGTTTGAGGAATTTAACTTATCGATCCCGTATCTACCTCAATTTTCAAAACTTTTCTATGTAACGATTGCATCTACACACATACGCTGCAAAGCATTGTTTATAGCCTGATAGAAGATACTTTTGCGTGGTACCATGTGTTATTCTTCCAGTTCCATTTGCGTGTGGAGCGTCTTTGTGCGTGTTGTCTTCACTGGCCTCTTGGAAAAAATACGTAGCAGGCTGAAAAATGTCTTTACATTCTTAATTGTGGTTCCTGACTTTTGGGTACCGCCTCTTTTGTTATATGCTTACAGTTTGGCTATTGTTCAAAGACAGATGTGCTCCTGTCCTACTGCATGTTATGTTCTATCGTCAATAGCACACACTACTTTCATGGCAAGGAAAAAAACATTTCTAGTACACGTATGTATGTAAGCCTAATACAAACTGATGTTGCACTTAGTTAAGAACGCAATGGATAACAAATGAATGGCAGGTAAGCATAGAACATCACGTATAGCATATGGAGCACGTCCCTTCTTGTTTTATAATGACGAATTAATTCTTCTGGTTTCCTACACTCTTTGATATCCTTGTTAACACAGCAGTTACTAGGGACGGCAATTATTCTCTCTGGATTAGTATTTAATTGGAAAATGGCAGTGAAAGAGGAAGTCCTTTATAAAATTCGTGTTTATTTTTACATAAACAAGTAGAAAATATTAACATTTAACAATTATGTTGAATGTTCCATTCCACAGCATCAGTGGTTATGAATTGGGTGAAATTAACTTGGGCCTCCTACCGTCGCTGCCACACGAGGTTCAGCAACGGGATCTGGTTATTACATTCATCAACAGAGCGAACGTGCCATTTCGCAGCCATTCGCATGCGATTTGTGTGACACTGAGGGGACACCCAGAGCTAGATAATGGCATGAGAAAGTTACGTAGAGTTGTGACCTCACGGTAGGAGATCGACAAAATAAACTTCTATTAACTGTTTTCACCATCCACAAACTCCGACGACTTACATACAAAGGGGCAACAAGAAAATGAATACATTTAGTCCATGAATTAACGTTAAATCATACAGAATATCCTTCCACTTAAAGGAGGAGGAGATTAGTGTTTAACGTCCCGTCGACGACGAGGTTATTAGAGACGGAGCACGAGCTCGGACTAGAAAAGGAAAGCTGCCGTACCCTTTCGAAGGAATCAATCCGGGATTTGCCTTAAGGGACGTAGGGAAATTACGGAAAACAAAAATCAGGATGGCATAACGTAGGTACCAAGTGTCGTCCTCCCGAATGCGAGCCCAGTGTGCTAACCATTGCGCCACCCCGCTCGGTTCTTCCAGTTAATTAGCCATACACAATATGAAGTTACAAAGCTAATTCTTGGCGTATCGGGCGCATGAATGATACTACTGTACCAGGACGGGTGGACTGAACAATGGCGAACTAAGTGAAATTACCATGTTCGGTGGTATTAATTAAACTTCACATCTTTATAAACAGAGACTTTGTGCAAAAGGTTTCACAGTAATTGCATGATTATTGCCGAGCAGATAATTGAACACAAATGATCGTAATATCAGGTCGTAGATCACTTATTAAGAAACCACCATAAGCTGATAAAAAATCTTACGTGAAACGGGGGCAGCTTGACTAATACTCATTGAATCGAACTCTCAACACAAGAAAACTTATAATGTACCCAATCTACAGTGTTTTATAGTGACACGTGTACCTGATGTTACTCTGTTGTTGGAAACAAGGCATCGAATCCGAAGATCAGTGCTTTCCGATAGAATGTAGATAGCTGCACTCTGATCGCTGTCGCACTGGTGTTTGTTACTGCCGTAATTTTGAATGTCAAAATACCGTTTGGATGAATTTAGATTACGGAGTAAAACAGTTACGAGCTCCAAAAAGGAGCAAAAGTTAACCTTTCGTAAATTAATGTAATGACTTTACAAATCATGTAAATATCGTGTGAAGAATATAAAGCAGCAACTCGGCGAAACTCACACCCTCTAACTGACATGTGAAAGACACGTGTGAGATGGACACACAAGACGTAGATTTGGAATGCAATGGTGTCATATCAACGCTTGTGTCTTACACGACGCCTTTATATAATGAATTCGCCTCAATGGGCATTGAATCTATCACCTTCAGTGCGTATGCACAATTACATTCGATCTACTGTGAGAATCCCAAATTTGGGAGCATGGAGGACGCGGACGGGAACTGTGGATAGGTGGGGTTAGGTGGGAATAAGGGCCAGCCGAGGGGCGTGCCCACATAGTCCTCACAATGTCGGTAACGTAATTGCGAAGTAAACAGGAGATCCTGGGTCTAATGTCGATCAGGTACGCGTTTTGACTCAATGCCGCTGATTCTCCATAAAGCCCCGAAGCAGATGACATCAAAAGTTCCTCCCATTTCCCTTCCTTTCCTCCCCATCCACCTTCAGTTTTCCAAATGGTGTTAGTTACCTTAATTATCACTAATAATAAGGAATGATTAGCAACACTTAATGGAAACTGTACTGCGTTACGTATCTTACGATAATGCTATCTATTTAAAAACTAGCCTGAACGTGACAAATATCGATTATCATTCATTAATTTTATCTTTGCAAGTTATTGGGACTCAGCTTAATGCCGTAATAACTTTCATACGTGGCAACAACTATTTTTCGGTACTAACGTTACGTAGATGCACACACATAATATCATTTACAAAATGCAACATAAAATTCTAAAATTACTTTGTCGCCAAGAAAGCCAGTAAACTTTTGTCATAGAAAATAATTTCATCACTTGTCATTTAAGATGATTGTCTGCAGTTGTAGTGAAGCAGTATCTGAAACACTATAGTTACCACTGTTTTTGAATACATTAAGTACTTGACTGAGAATCTACTGTGAGTTTAACTAGATTTGATTCTTTTGATTATTTCTTCACTTGCGACTTTCTCGGAATTCGTGGTGAAAGGATTGGACCCTAATGCAGGTGGCGACTATTGGGAGGCGTGGCGGATGGATGGTGTGTCAGGAGCCACTCTCCCAGTTCGCCACTTGCCGGTTCCTCAGGGAAGAGTAGCTGGCTGTGACCTGTGTACGCCGGTGGGCGCAAAAAAAGAAGAGTGACTTTTAACTCTTTATTTCCGCCAATACATGTCCCCTTTATCGATGATACGGCGGTCCTCTGCCGCTGATTGTCCGGGTGCGCCGTGAGTGCGCTGCAGTTACTCAGTTACTCCGCACTCGAAGACGGTGGCGCGTGCGTATGTGGCTTACACATGCCGGCCTAGGAGGTCCTCGATCCCCTCCCGCAACTGTGACTCATCCCCGCTCTCTGAACCGCGATGCCTGTTGTCGTGTGATCGAGAAGTGCGCCAACCCTGGCCTGCCTCGCAGGTAGGCCTCGTGCCTCCACTGAAGCGTCAGGAACAATGGTATCTTGGCCCAAGTCGACACGTAAGACCCCCCAGGCCTTCCCATCTGCGTTGGAAGCTGTCAGCAGCGCGGAAGTCGTGATTGGTGCTTGCGGAAAGACATCTCTCCGGAGGCTGTTGCGGTATTTAGTACGAGCAGAAAATCTGCAACAGACTTAAACCCAGAGTTAATGCCATGTCAGGGAAGCGAGTACGCGGGGCCTTTGCGCCACAATCCTTCTGACCAACTCCTTCTGAACTCAAACGCTGGAATATTTACAGTGTGAGATATCGCATGGTGTTGACCCAACGTCGCCCCTTACTTCACGTAACAAGGTAACGTGATACTTCTCAGTCGTATTACTTTACTAGCCACCTGCTACTGCCAGCTACCCAGTTCGCGCAAATCGCTGATGTCCTGCTTTCCGCCTGACCTGCTAACTTTATGAAACGGTGCCGTTTCGTTTCGCGCTTGTTGACACTCCAGCAAGGTACACAAAGTGAACGAGGTCTCGCAGTTATGAAATTCTGGTGCCACCTGCGTGATACAGGGTTCGTATGTAACCCTACTGATGGCTAACGGTTCGCGTCAATGAAGTTACTCTCGATAGCTTTTTTGACTAAACACGCTATAACGTTCCAGATAAGTGCTAAGACACAGGTAGGTGAATTACACAGCTACAAAATATTGGTTGGATATTGCATTGCGATGTGTTGCTTGTTGTGCAAAGTAGTGCTTATTTGAGATTCATTGCTGGCAAAAGGTTCTTCTTGATTAGAGAGCAGCAGGGATAAATTTAGGCCATACGATGTTCGTCCCTACTTCCAAAATCTTCTTGCGATCATATACTTTGCCCATATACTTGGTCGTCCGCTTATAATTTTCTTGGCCATATATTACAACATTTTTGACCCAAAACAGTGTAGCATTTGCGCTCCAACACAAACGTCGTTTCCACACACAGATGATTCGTAACCACTTCTCTCCCTTCACCTCTACGACTGCGCACCCTCGTACCTACATTGCTAGTTTATACAAGAGATATTCTCTGTGCTTCATACAGTAAAAATTTCCCTGACGTGGCCAGTGTATTTACTACAATGATTTGACGTAAATAATTGGTTGGTTGGTTTAAAAGAGGGGGGAAGGGACTAAACCGATTGGTCATCGGTCCCTTGTTCCGAATAAAACAATGCCACAAGGGGGAGAATAAAACAAACGAGACGTACAAGTAAATAATTCTTACTTATCCTGTTAACATATATTACACTTTTGTAAACACTAATTACTGACAAAATTCATTAACACATCTATCTACAAAAAGTTGTTATAAGCTCGAGAAGTCAACTAGCCGAAAAATACGTGACACACTCGGTTGTAGTGTTGCAGACTCATTCAAATAATTAATTTGTACTACATAAAACTGCCATATGGCAAATTGCGGATACATGTGGGGGAAAACTACTTACAAAGGAATAACAGAGAAATCAATAAAATTCCCACACAAAAATGTTATAGCCTCACTCGTATTCCATTAAGCAAACTTGCAGTGTAAGAAAGATCGCACGAAAATGTAATTTGGACAGAGTTAATCTAACACCCGACTAATGGCTGGCAGCATGTTGTAGTACACTACTTGCAAAAACACCATTATAGTATCAATAACATTCCCCAACAAAATTGGTGTAGATCCACTCATATTCACTTAATTAAACTTGCAATGTAAGAAAAACCAACAGAAAATGTGATTTGGACATAACTAGGCCAAAGGTCGACTAATGGTGAGAACATATGGCCCACTCCTTAATTTTTACGGTAAACAATCAAACTGATACTATCCGAACAACATAATGAGATTTTACGCCTGGTACAATACTTTGTAACGGCAATGCAAATATGATTAGAGCGTAAAACTGATGGTCCACGCTCGACCTGAAATGGTCACGATTAAGTCCCCTTTTTACTTTCAAAACCATCAAAATATATATAATTAATACATCTCCCAAGCTTGTCTGACTACAGTGCTGCTGAAGGCAAACTATTGTCTTTTTCTATGAATAACCAGCACATTCCAGTACCTTTCTTTTTTAAACTTACGTGAGGAACCCTGACGGAACGTCCATATTCTGTACAGCTATCCGAAGAACTCTTGCAATATAGTGTATCCAGAGAGACAACGGCTCTTCAATCAAACTCAGTGAACCGGGTGGGTTTCACAATGTCCATGACTAGCCTGACATCTTTTAACTTTAACTCTGTTTATCTTTGGCATTACGAGAGCTTTTCAGAAATTAAGGTCCGATCGGTCGTGAAATGGAAATAACTGTGAAAATCAAAAATGTTTTATTTGCACCAAATAGCTTTGCCTTCCAGCTACTTCTCTACATAGCCACTACTCCAACTTAGACATTTGTTGTAGCGTTATACTAACTCTCCAATACCCTCGCCAAAGAAGGCAGCCACCTGTGTTATCCGCCAATTCTCTATGCTGGTCTACAGCTAATTGTCTGTGCCAAAATGTTGTCTTCATAGCTAGCAGCTCATGTGAGCAGAGATGAAACTCGGGGGGGAGCCAATTACGGGCTGAATTTTAGGTGATCAAACACTTCCCGACGAAAATGCTGCGGGATCATCTTCATTGCCCCTGCAGAGTGTGACTGTTAATTGTCTTGAAGAAAGAAACTCATTACAGTTACGTTATGTGGGCTGCATGAAATCAGGCGAAATCTCTCAGAGGCCCTCGTACTTGGCGGGAGCCTCTGCTGTTGTAGACGTCTTTACGGGCTCACTGTGCGCCCAGAACTGAAAAGTTCGACGTGACGCCTTCAAGAGTCATAGTAGGGACACTATCCAACACATCTGCGCAAAAATGCATCGGATATTCAGTGTGGTTTTCATTTCGGGCCCTAACGGACCTTACTTTCCCAGTAGTCCTCGTAACTTCTCTTTGCTGAATTTTCCCGCAAAAGTAAAGTTTAAAACTCCTCCCGAACAGGCCATGAAGACCGAATGCCGAATGGCACCGTCCGGCCGTCGTGTCATCCTCAGTCCACAGACGCTATTGAATGCGAATATGGAGGGGCACGTGGTCAGCACACTGTTCTCCTGGGCGTATGTCAGTTTACGAGAACCTAGAGCCGCTACTTCTCAGCCAAGTAACTCCTCAGCTTTTCTCACAGGGGCTGAGTGCACCCCTTGCCAACAGCACTCAGCAGACCACATAGTCACCTATCCAAGTGCTAGCCCAGTTCAGAGCACTTAACTTTGGTGACCTGACGGAAACTGGTGTTACCACTGCTGCAAGGCTGTTGGCGAAGGTGATGTTTGTACAACCTTTATTCTACTTCCATTGTCCATGGTTAGCCCTAAACTTTCCTATTTCACCGTTTCCTTGCAGAAATGGAAATGGAAGGAAGAAAGAGGAGTGTGACATATAAAATAAACACAAATGGATAATTTCTTGAACTCAAAGGCCGTTGTATGTCAATATAAAAAACGTAAATGGTTATTCATGTAACGTCCAGTGGTACCAAGTTAGTATCTTGTGAACATACTAAATGGAGCGGAAGTAACTGTGCTGGTTCAAGGCTTTCGAAGGCAATTTACATCTGTCTTCAAGAGTCTGCCAATACAGGATTTTCAACATATCTGTGATGCTCTTCCATGGGTGAAACAAACCTGTGAAAGTTCGTGAGGCTATTTTCTGAACACATTCAATATTCGTTGTTAGACCTTTCTCGTATGGGTCCCACACACCTGAGCAATATTCGAACATGGGATGAACAAGTGATTTGTAAGCAGTCTCCTTTGTAAACCGACTGTATTTTCCAGTATTCTTTCCAAAGAACAGAAGTTCTCCCCTCTTTTACTATGTCTGAGCCTATATAATAATTCGACTTTATACTCCCATAGATTTTTACATCCAGGTATCTGAAACAGTTATTGATAGTAATTGTGAATAGTTGACATTTATCCATAAGACAGGACTTTTTTTTTCGTTTAATGAATTGCACAATTTTGTATTGTGGACATTCAATACAAGTCATCAACTTTTATATTTCTCTGAAGTCATATCAAGATTTGATACAATCTTGTTGCGACTTTTTGCAGAAAGGACCTCATTACAAATAACTGCATCATCTCCTAAGAGTCTGATGTTACTAATATTAACCGCCAGGCTATTACTATACAATATGAACAACAAGGGTTCAACGACTTTCCCTGGAATACGCCTGGGGTTACATATGCTTCTGGTGATTATCGTCCATCCAAGTTAAGATTCTTCATCCAGCCTACCAAGAAATCCACAGTTTAGTCGCAAGTTTTATTTGGTACCCGACATACTCGCATTGTTTAATTAACATTGGTGCGATACCGAGTAAAATACTTTCCAGAAGTCAAGAAACACCTCTAATCTGATTTCTTTGATCAGGGGTTTCAGGGCGTTATGTATAAAAGCACGAGTTGGGTTTTCTAGAGCCATGTTAGCTGGCGTCGATATTAACTTCAACATCAGAAACGATGCACAATTTCTGTAACATTATTCCAGATATTGCGTACTCAACAATGTAGTACATAGCCCAGAAACTGTCTGATACCATTAGTTTAGTGTTGGCATATGAGAGCGAATACTCAGGTTGTATAAGTACGGCATGGCAGAACTGTGCGCGAATGTCGAGTGACTAGAGGCCCCCGTCGGGTAGACCGTTCGCCGGGTGCTAGACTTTCGAGTTGGTCCCACTTCGGCGACTTGCGTGTCGATGGGGATGAGATGACAATGATAAGGACAACACAACACCCAGTCCCTGAGCGGAGATAATCTCCGACCCAACGGGGGTCGAACCCAGGCCGTTAGGTATGACATTCCGTCGCGCTCACCACTCAGCTACCAGGGGCGGACTGTGCGCAAATGAGGTGACAGTTCTTCCGAGGAAGAAGAGGACTAGGCAAAGAGCAAATGTGGAGGCGTCCAACAAGTACGAAACAGCAAAACTTCAACGGGAAACCGGCTCAAAGCATCAGGAAGGGGCTCTGAAAATCAACACTGATTTAAAGCTGGAAAGTGTGGTTAATACAGGGCAATAAAAAAAGGACGACTACCATTCTGTGAAATCTCACTAAATAAGTGTCCACAATTATCTTCTTCGCCTTCTCTTCTTTTCACTTATTCCATTTCTCTACGGGGTCGGCATTTGTTAGATGGGTGTTGGCAATGCTCGTGGCAGGTGGTGGCCGGACGCCCTTTCTGGCGCCACCCACTCCCCTCGGGACAGCATCTATGTACCCCATCTGTCTCCATCTGGAATACGTTGAAGTGTGACGTAATTTTCTGACCGTTTGTGTGGTGTGTAGATGATATGGGACGAGAGTGCCAACCCGTCATTCACCTACATGGATAAGGTAAAACGCCTAAAGACCACATCCAATCTGGCCGACTCACCACCCCGCGTTGTTAATCTGTGAGGCGGATTCGATCCGTGGCAGACTCGATTTCCAGAATCCCGTAAGAGGGCGCATCCATGTCCCAAATTACGGTAATTTATCAGCATGGTAAGATGTTGTATTATATAAAGAAAAAAGGAAAAGCTGTCAGTGTACGAGGCTGAAGAGTAATGCTTTTGAATTTTTTTATTCTGTTCTCAACATCGGTTGAGGCATTACATGCCATGCATATTACTCAGTCGACTTTCTCGCTTCGCTGGTGCAAGTTGCAACCGTTAGCCGCGAGAAGGCTCCTAATTGTAGCGGGTAACATGTCGGAGTGTAACGTAACGATGTCAGTGCGTGAGAAACAGCGTGCTGTAATCGAGTTTGTAACTGCAGAAAACGTGCCTCCAATTGAAATCCAAAGAGGATGATTTTATCGACATCTGTTCGGTTGTTCGTGCTTGTAATGAAGGAGACCCTGATGCTAACGTCAACGTATGTGACAGAGCTCCGAGTGGACGACAGAGTACGGCATACGAAGAGACTCATCGGAAATAGATTTATGAAATTATCAGAGAAAATCGTGAGGTAACACAGACACAGCTCTCAGGTAAGTAAGAGAGTATACAGGTCATCACTGCAGAATTGCTGGACAGACAACAGTGTGCACGGAGGGTGCCTCGTATGCTCATTCCTGTCGTGAAACAGAGAAGGTTGGACATCTGTCAACAATTTCCTTCGAGTTTTGAGCGTGGGAATGATGGGTTCCTCATCAACACTGTGACAGGTGACGAAAGCTGGGTTCACCATTTTGACCAGGAAAACAAGTGATCAGCTATGGAGTTCCGCCACAGAGGGTCATCGACTACAAATCTACATCTACATCTACATCGACGCGGGTACTCTGCAAATCACATTTAAGTGGCTGGCAGAGGGTTCGTCGAGCCACCTTCACAATAATTCTCTATTACTCCAATCTCGTAAAGCGTGCGGAAGAAACGAAGACCTGTATCTTTCGGTTCAAGACAATGCCATCAACAAGCAATGTCATGCTCAGAGTGTTCTGGGGTGTTGAAGGTATGGTGCATTTGGAATTCATGACTATAGGCACACCATAAACTCTAGAAGGTACTGGGAGACCCTCAGAAAACTGAAAGCTCGAATTTGAACAGGTAGTTCACTTGTGGAGCATCCTCTCCTTAAGCATGACAGTGCCAGATCCCACACGAGCGTTCGGTGTATTGTCGTCGATCACCCTTCACACACTCCTGACTAGCCTCCATCTAATTTTCATATATTTCCAAAAGCAAGGGTGAGATTGGGGCTGAGTCAGCAGACAGAGAAATCAACAAAATGTCCTCTCGTTAGGAGAAATGTGTTGGTTGCCAGAATAAATATGTAGACTTTCAGAATAAAGATGTAGAATATTAATACAGTTTGTTTTATTTAAAAACCTTTTGAGGGTTTTCATATAAGACATTCGGAGGCAATACTTTTCATGACGCCCTCGTATCGTATCTTTTGCACGTATTTTTATGAAACTTATTAAATGTCTTTCAACAGGCGAGCAATAGCACATGCCCAGTATCGACATCGCTCTTGTGCTTTATTGTATAATTTAGTCACTTTGTCTTGAAAAATGTGAAACGGACATTTTGTTTTTACCTGTGGAAGGGAATATTATTTCCTTTCAGTTATTTTTACCTGCAAAGAAACGCTGCACAAGAACATACAATTATAATTGTAAAAATGTTGGCCGAAAATACCACAATAAAAGAAATTTAACAATGACTCCATGGCCGCCTGCTGCTGATATTCACTTGTATCCAGATCTAGGTGTTGATTACACGAGAATGATGTTTTGCGCTGAGTATTTAGTGTACAGTCTAAGCATTTTCTTATGTAATACAAATTGTGCCATCATTGTACGTACTATGAAGCTTGTAGGTGCCGTTACAGAGTTCCGCTGTGTCCCACTTGCGTAGCAAGTAATTGGAGCGCCATTATTGAAGTCTAAACTTGGCAAAACACCCAGCAGCACATTATTAAGATATCTAATTTAACGGTTCAACCAGGTAATCAGCATCATGTTGCGACTCCATTCCAGTAATGGAGCTAACTCCACATTAGCACTCAGTCGTTCTCGGTGAAATCCTGATAAAGTCGTCTCGGATTATCAGCGGAGTAACAGCATCGTCTAGACATCTCATCTGCTGATAGGATTCCGTAGTGTGGGAGACTGAGACACTGCCCCCTTATCCCGAAGTCGTTGCGAGGTAAATCTGCTGAAAATTTCCGTTACTTCGATTCGTTGCTTAAGTAGCATTTTGCAGTAGCGTAAAATCTTTCTGTAAGTGTGCGCTGTAGGAGAACGTAGGCATTGTCTTTCACTGATGATAAAATCTCGCACTGTGAGCAAGTTGGCGTGTAGAATCAATGAGACCAGTGGCGTGCCATCAGACATTCGAAAAAATATCGTCCACCCAATTAAACAGACGGGAAGGGGAGATAGATGCGAAAACTATAGCACAATCAACTGAACAGCTGATGCAGCCAACGTGATGAGAAGATTAATATACAGAAGAATGGGAAAAAAAGTTGAGGATCTGTTAGACAACGATCAGTTTGGCTTAAGGAATCGTAAAGGCACCTGAGTGGAGTTCTGACTGTGTTTGATAGTGGAAGCAAGACTGCAGAAAAATCGGACACGTTTATAGGATTTTACGACATAGAAAAAGAATACAAGTGTGAAATGGTGCAAGATATTCGAAATTCTGAGAGAAATACGACTGAGATACAGGGAAACACGGGTAATATACAATATGAACGAGAACGTGGATGGAACAATAACAGTGGAAGACCAAGGAGGAAGTACTCGGAGTAAAAGGGGTGCAAGACATGAGTGTAGTCCTTCACACCTATTGTTCAGTCTATACGAGTACATCGAAGAAGCAATGACGAGAATAAAAGAAACGTTCAACAGTGTGATGCAAATTCAGTGTGCAAGGATATCTGTGATAAAATTTGCTGATGCCATAGTTGTCCCGAATGGAAGTGAAGAAAAGTTAAAAGATCTGTAGAATGGAATGAACAATCTAATGAATACAGAATATGGAGTGAGAGCAAATCGAAGAAAGACGAAAGTAATGAGAAGTAGCAGAAATGAGAATAGTGGGAAACTTAATATCAAAATTGTTTGGCACGTAGTAGATGAATGTAAGGGAGCAAAATAATCCATGACGGACGAAGCAAGAGCGATAAGCGGAGAGACAAGCGAAGAAAAAGAGGGCATTCCTGGCCAAGAGAAGTCACCTGGCATCGGAAATAGCGATTTGATAAAGAAATTTCAGAGAGAGCACGTTTGGAGCACAGCATTGCATCGTAGCGAATGACGGAGACTGAGAAAGCGGAACGGAAGAGAATCGAAGCGTTTGAGATGTGGTGCTACAGGAGAAAACTGAAAATCAAGTGGACTGATACGATAAGGAATGAAGAGATTCTCCACGGAATCGACGAACAAAAGAAAATTAGGAAAACATTGGCAAGGAGAAGGAAGACTGGACGTTTCTTAAGGCCTCAAAGAATAATTTCCAGTGTTACTAGAGGGAACTGTGGAGAGTAATAACTGTAGTGGAAGGAAGATATTCGGATAATTGGGGACGTAGGATGCAAGTGCTACTCTGAAACGAACAGAGAGAGAGAGGGAGAGAGAGAGAGAGAGAGAGAGAGAGAGAGAGAGAGCGCAGGTAACAGTGTTTTCTTGGCACATCAATAATGTAACAATCGTCTGATAATAAACAAATCTATGAGTTTTTACCGTCGAAGTGTCCCAATTACTGTATGTTATTAGCTGCAGACCTGTTGCCCATTACTTTAAGAGTCATTTTATTTACACCAAACTGTTGCTGTTTCTGGGATCTATGGTGCATAAAACTAATGTTTGCGTTATTTCGTTCTGACTGTCAGTTTTATTAAGTTAAGTTTTGTTACAAAAATGTCGTTTTTGTGCCAAGAGATACTACGCCTAAAATGGTTAATTATTGAATTACAGGACATTGCACATTCTGGCTGTTTGAGCCATTTCGACATACTTTCATGTTACAGTATTTATTTAGATGGCCGTCCTCTAGAATTCAAGTTCTGCACTAAGATCTGCGTCTTAGACTCGTACAATTAAGACAAATTTCTGTGGACCGCCAGGGTAGCCGCGCGTGCCAACGCGACCGTTTCTAGGTCGACGTGGAATGCCAGTGGGATAGCAAGGGGCGATCTGTGTCCTGGCCAGGCTGGATGTGGTTTTTAGGCGTTTCCCTACATTCCACTAGGTCAATACCGAGGTGGTTCCCTTGTTGCACCTCAGATAAATGCTACGCAAACATTTAGAACACTTTTTCACACTTGCACAAAGAATTTATTCTATACGCAGACAGACTGGGTGCGCTGATTGTATCCTGGAGGGTTAAAGGAGACTGATGGCCTTCTGCTGCGCTAGTACTAGTCTCAGTCGAAGGAAAGGATATTTTATTAAAAGTCAATGAACACGCGGTCGGACGATGGAATCTGGGGCCGCTGGCAGAGTGTTGTAACAGTCGACAGCTTGTAGGCCAGGAAATGCAAACATGGCACTCACGAGCGCGGTGCTGCGACGGCGCTATTGCGCGTACGAATTGCTTTGCGTGAAGCAACAGCGAGGCAGCAAACTGCAGCGTTGCTTGGAGTTATTGCGATATGAGGCGAGGAACTAGGTCAGAGTCAAGGCGAGACTTGTAGATAGCTAACGTTTGGGAATTTATCTCACCTATAGTTTCTATCTCTGACACTACGTCAGAGGCGAGGGGAAAGGCAGTTTAAATAGTAAGGTACTTTTACCTTGGAAGAGAGTGTGCGCCAGATCAGACGAGAGTCAGGTCGGACCTATGCTGGTCTACGCTCATAGGGGCCAGTCTGGCAGCAATGTTGTAAATATTCCATGTACATCTTACTTTATTTCTGTGTACTTGTTCGGGTTGGATTCCGCCTCCGGGGACGCAACACGAGGGAGCGACTGAACGGCAGCGGGGTACTTAGCCTGAAGGAGGGCGCAGTGACAGCGGTCTGCAGTGGGCCCAGGCAACACCGACTCAAAGGAAGGCCTCGGCGCTTGTTGGTAACGTCGCGTCAGCTAGGCACTGCGAACGCCAGGTCTGTTGCAGGCATACTCATAATGGTGGTGTCTCCCTCTCTGACACAGGAAAATGTGAAACTATTGGTGGTAGTTGACCAACACACATTGTTCTGAGAGATTTCTGCAATCAATTAATTGTGCAATTCGTTATACTTCTTAACAAATAATGTACTCCAGAACTTAAATTTCCACCTGTTCTAAGGTCTGACATACAAAAACAACTTCATGGTCCAGCAGCAACAAAATTCATGCTTCTTTACCTTATTTGTAAATCTGAGGGAGTTACGTTTGTACTGGGTTGCTTTTACAAGAGACTGTGAACACATTGGTGCTCTTCTTTAGGTATCTTGGTTGACTATGGGGTGAGGAGCACTGAATGTTAATGAAATATCTTGCGATTGTACACGTTGAGGGAGGGGGTGGGTGACAGAAGAAGAGGCAAAAGAGAGATACTTGATTTATCAAATAAAATTTTTTATATTATAAAGTTTCTCCTTTCAGTTTCAAGAGGGGAATATTTATCTTTTTTAATGTGCATGTTTAAAACAGTTTAAGCTCAGCAGTATTTTCGATGTATGAAGCTATTTTGTTTCCTGTTTAGAATTCCTTTCGTTGAAAACGACTGTAATCTAATGACTGGCAACAGTTGGACATTTACACATGTAAATTAGTTCACATTTCCAGTGACGATGTCAAACGAAAATAAATAAATAAATAAAATAAACGAGTTAATTGTAAGGGGGTTGGGGTAAGTTTCGACAATAAAACGGATCAAGTAAATATAGTTACTTGAATGTAAAATTTCCGAAGCTTGCAATGGGGCAAAGCATCTTCTCATATTGATCTGCGTTTATTTCGACAGGATTCAATAATACAGAACTATGATCTTCATTTGTAGCTTTACGATAGTAAGAAAATCTTTCATCTAAATAAAGCTGCAGAATCCAAAACAATACCAAACACTTAGTCCAAAAATAAGAGATTTATAGTGATAAGCACGCCCAGGCGTTTCTGCCTGCAACAGACTTGGCGTTCGCCGTGCCTAGCTGACGTGACGTCACCAAAAGCGCCGAGGCCTTCCTCTGAGTCGGTGTTGGCCCAGGACGGGCCACGTTCGCTTCCCACCTGGCGTACCGGGGTCCGGCCGAGACGTGCGCTGCAGGAGGCGTGACAGCGCTGCAGCAGCGCCAGAGTCGGCGACGGATGTTGCCAACCTGCAAGCACCACCAGCGGCAAATTGCGGCACAGCATTCAGGAGGGCGCGGATTCGAGTCCAGCAGACCTGGGAGCAGCAGCGGCCGAGGGCCACAGGTGACCAGTACAACCACCTTCGTCCCATGGTCGGACATAGCAGGCCAAATGGGGTGGAGGGCGGCGAGGACCGGGGACTGTAGCAGTCCCGGAAATAGCGGGCAGCGGCGCGGCGCCAGCCGCTAAGCCTCAGCGAGAGCGACCGGGCGAGAGCGGCTGAGTTCCAGCTGAGCGGCCTTGCACCAGGAGCTGCTGAGCCGGCTGGACTCGCGCGCGGGCGACACACCGACGCTCCGCTGCACCCAGTGAAGCACTGTAAACTACCTGAATAAAGAAATGCTTCCTGATACCGCTGTATGACTCTACACTGCCCCTTGACGCTATTTAACTTGCTCGGCCCCCTGACGAAAGACGGCGGTGGGTCCTGGCTTCAGCTCGGCCATCTGGAGTCCCGGGTTCGACCATCCCGACACCCCCACCACACTTCGCTGTATTCTTCCTTGAACACTTACTCAGCATCAGCAACTTAAGTTTCTCATGTATATACGAATAAGTCTCTATATAAATACAAGTCCTAAACAAATTATTGTATACAAGTGGCGAAAAGGAATGGAATAAAAAGGAACCTAGAGTAAACAAAATATGCTGTAGCTGCTACCTACTCACGACATCATTGCACTATAGCTGGAATCACGAACGATGAAGGTCGACTTTAGGCTCGTTCTGTGCACCTACGTCACGTATTCTCCAACAACCAATGAGCGCTTAGTAGGGTCCGGAGCGCTCTGCTGTGAATCCCGCAGCCAATGCGAGCATTAAACGTGGTCTTTGTTCAGTCAATTTCGATTCCATTTGTTGCGAATTTCATCGCTCATCGTGGTGGTAAGTGATAAATTCTGCATAAGCAAGTGGGATACATAATTTTCAGGACACACTCATTCTTCAAGCGGAAAGCACGCGCATGTGCGTACCGCAACTGTCGCTTGGAATCCGCAACAATGCAATCCCCGTCCGTGCCTCGACATGCGCGAACCGCTATCGTTCGTGGATCGGACTATCGGTTCACGTGGCCGTTATCGGAAACACGTGGTGACGTTACAGTAAACAAGTACATTGTTGTCTGAGGAAAAGGCATCGTACCATCAATAAAATCAGGTCAGTTGTTGATATGCTATCAAGTGGTTCAGGGTTCCACTTGAAATAACGACAGTAATGCAGTGCGATGTTATCCATAACCATGTAAACCCCTAAGAATTGGAAACGAGGAAAATGTCGTGGGAGTGGACACATTCACGTAAAAAACAGCTTGTACTGTAAGCCGAAAATTTTACCAGGTAACGACACCTCTACAGAAAGAAATCTCGCCAGGAGCAAAAATGGTAGGGAGCTCAGAAGTACACAAAAATACATTTTGAAAACTTTAAGGAAACAGAAGTATTCGAGGAAAATATAGAAACATCTAGAACACAAAGGCGTCGTAGATGAGTTCGATAAAGCACTTACTAGAAGAAAATTTTTGTAGTATTATGAGGAGAAGGACAAAATCCCAGCGTCGAGAAAGCCATATGTATTTTCCGAAACTGAGATAATTTTCAATGGAGAAGGAAAACACCTCGGAAAAGTTAGGACATCGTTTCAAAAAATTTAGAAATGAGAGAGAAAGTTTCGACATCGTTTCAAAGCGTGAAACCAGAAATAATGAAAAGGGGACAAATAACCAGTGGTATACACGGAAAAAAGCTGACTGTATATATAACAAAAAAATGCTGCCAGCATGAAGAAGTTCAGGTGTAATGACTCATAGCCTGCACAGCAAAGAGCTATTGTTGTCCACGCTGGAGGAGCAATGGGTTTCATAGAGCACGCAAAATTAATTTATGATTCGAAATCTGATAGACTGTGGCAAAAGACTGACTTGCGTTTCTCAATCGGTCTTTTACTCTGTGGACGTTTTCTCTCGGTTTGGTTCTAAAAGTTCTAGAGCAAACTAGAATCACTTGTCCATGTTACGTCAATACAGCTAATCCTATTAGCGTTACTGGGCGCACTGCACTAATGTACGTAATCACTTAGCCGTCGACGAAGCTGTACGAATATACACGGGCATACTACATATTTTAAACATCGCTGGTTCAGGTTGTGAGTGTCCATAGACTACTGATGGAAGGTGATAAATTAACAGCAGTAAAGCTTCCAGAATGAGATTTGAACTCTGCAGTGGAGTGTGCGCCGATATGAAAATTCCTGGCAGATTAAAACTCTGTGCCGCACCTAGACTCGAACTCGGGACTTTCGCCTTTCGCGGACAAGTGCTCTACCGTCTGAGCTACCCAAGCATGACTCAAGCCCCCTCCTCACAGCTTTACTTTCGCCAGTACCTCGTCTTCTACCTGCCAGGAAGGGTGAAAATCACATTCTGGAAACATCCCCCAGGCTGTGGCTAAGCCATGTCTCCGCAATATCCTTTCTTCCAGGAGTGCTAATTCTGCAAGATTCGCAGGAGAGCTTCTGTGAAATTTGGAAGGTAGGAGTCGAGGTACGGGCGAAAGTAAAGCTGTGAAGACGGGGCCTGACTCGCACTTGGGTAGCTCAGATGGTAGAGCACTTGCCCGCGAAAGGCAAAGGTCCGGAGTTCGAGTCTAGGTCCAGCACACAGTTTTAATCTGCCAGGAAGTTTCAGCAGTAAAGCTTGAATGATTCGATCGCGTTCTACTTGTGTTAGTGAAACCGTACTAAAGACTCATATCCGACAGTTAACGAATTAAGTAATCTGCCATGATCCTACTTGGCACTAAGAGGATACGTCAATAAATGTACACACCTAAAATTTCCGCAACACACAGCTTCAACTTCCACAAATGTCAAATCTAAGCATGTCTCTGTGGCAACCCGTCAACACGATGATAGTAAGAAAATGAATTTTTATGTGTTGCTTAGAAACTTTAGTCGTGAAACCTTACTAAGTGGTATTGGCAGAAGAGGAAAGGCAGTAAAATGCTGCACGATTCGTAACAGACCTGTTTAGTCATCGTAAGAGAACCATTGAAATGTTAAAGAAACACCAATGGGAAACGTTTCGAGAAAGGCGTTGTGGATAAGGAACAACTTTACTATTAAAAGATATGGCGGTCACGTCCTCATACATATCACCAAACACATTATTTCTTTCATGAAACATCTCATAATGTCGTCACGACTCTCAGATTTAAGAAAAAAAATTATTACTACACTGACTGATTGTGTTTTGCTTTGTTATGAGAATACACCAAATGTGGAAAACGTACATATACTTTTCGTGTTGTATTGTGTTAACACCTGGAAACAAATATGTTACAAATAAACTGAAATATCTGTGTCGAAGAGGATGGCACACGTATTCATTTAGGATTTTGTTGAAGAAATGGTTCTAGTATCATCTCAATGATCTTAAAAAATCTAGAGGATTCTAGAACAGCGCGATGAGATTGAGGTAGCCAGTGAATCGGATATCTCAAAATATTTCTCCCATGTGTAAGTTCTGAATGAATAAAACGTTAATAGATTCAAGAAAGCGTAAATGTGGTGTTGTTAAATTTGTATTTTCTCACAGAAATTCGTTTTGAACGATTCTGTGCAGTTAATAGAGCAAACGATATGACACAATAGTAAGATACTGGAACAGATTCTGGAGGACGCCGGTTTAAAACTAAGTCAAACCGTTCATATTTACGTTTCCAGAAAAGAAGATAGATTACGGCGTAACGTCCCATCGACATCGAGGTCATTGGAGATGGAGCACAAACTGGGACTGTTTCAAGTATGAGGAAGGAAAGCGGCAGTGCCCTTTCAAAGAAACCGTCCCGGAACTTGTCTGGAGCGATTTAGGGAAATCACGGAAAACCTGAATCTGGATGGATTTGGATTTGAAATGTCGTCCTCCCGAACGCGAGGCCACTATGCTAACCATGCGTCATTTCGCTCGCTAGGTTTCCCGAGATTTCGTTACAGCGTTGACTGTGAATGTTGGCATGATTTCTATGAAAGAACACGCTCGATTTCTTTCCCCCTTCTTTTCAGATGGCCTTGGCGTCGATGGAACGTTAAGCCCTCATCTTCCTCCCTTTTCCGCAATTAACAGTTTTAAAATGGTGTCGTGTATGTCTTAAACTTGAAAATATTGCCGTTATTGTGCGAGCAATGCCACACAGCACACAAAGTAGCGTTAGCCGTTGTAGCAGCAGGCATGACCTCTTTTGAACGACTAAGTCAATATTTCAATTACCTCAACCATCAGCACAATGGATTATATCTGATTAACTTCGAAATTACATTCCAAAATTAATTTTTACTTGGTAAAACAATTATAGACCGTGTTTAGTATGGTAATTTATTTACCTCCAGGCGTGGCATATAACCGCCCCTTCTTTCGGTTGTGCGAGACCATAGGAGTATACCGCGCGCCTTCAACGTAGCTGTTGACGCTCGGCCAGACTCCATCGAAATACATCACTGGACGTGGTAATACTTTTATATGGCCCAACGTCGAAAATCCTGTTTCGAGTAGCGACCTGGAAAACATTCAGTAGCGTAGCACAGTTGCATAAATGTGAGATTTGGGGGACGACTTCACTGTTGCAGATGATCTGCTCTCTAGATGTTATAATTGTTTACTACTTCTGGTGTTTGCTGAGATTCTACCTTATCTGCAGTAAGTAGGTTAACCATAGTACCCTCTGAACGGACTTTATTCACCATTCTGAATATCCTTGCAAAGAGATAAAATGGTAACTGTAACGTAAAAAAAAGAAAGTCGCAAATCCATCTTTATTGGTATTGCTCACTAACCAGTGGTGATAAAATGGTTCAAATGGCTCTGAGCACTATGGGACTTAACATGTGTGGTCATCAGTCCCCTAGAACTTAGAACTAGTTAAACCTAACTAACCTAAGGACATCACACACATCCATGCCCGAGGCAGGATTCGAACCTGCGACCATAGCAGTCGCGCGGTTCCGGACTGAGCGCCTAGAACCGCGAGACCACCGCGGTCGAAAGTGGTGATAAGTGATGTTTTATTAAATAGGTACGATTTAGCTTATTGGTTCTCGTAGGGTGTAAACCCTCTGATAAAAATAATTAACGAACCTCTGACTCTGTCTAATTTACTGGATATGTTCCTCCATGAGATCCGTACCGCTGTAGACAACGGCGCTCAGGTTGATAGCACGTACCTTGACTTTGGGAAGGCATTTGACACCGTCCCGTAATGCCTTTTACAGAAAAAAATTTAGTTTAGCGAGTATCTGGGTAGATTTACGACTGGATTCAAGATTTCCGACCAGAGAGAAATCAACACGATGGATTTAATAATTAAATCAAGACCCTACGCTGCCGACAGGCGTTGATATACATCAACGGGGACAGTTGATAATGTGTGCCCCGACTGGGACTCGAACCCAGGACTCCTGCTTACATGGCAGACGCTACATCCATCTGAGCCACCGAGGGCACAGAGCATAGTGCGACTGCAGGGATTCATCCCTTACGCGCTTCCCGTGAGACACACCTTCCCAACTTAATGTCTAAACACTACGTTCGTAGTGCCCCTGCCCATTACTATATGAATATACCATCTTCATATAGTTAAGGCTAACCGCCCATTGACCTCCTTCTTCTGTGCGGATGCACACGTATTGCCCGAAATCTTATGGGACTCAGTAAGATTGTCTGCCGCGAGTAATGAGTGTAATGGGCAGCGGCACTACGAATGTAGTGTGTGGACATTAAGTTGGGAACGTGGGTCTCACGGTGAGCGTACAAGGGATAAATCCCTGCAGTAGTACTATCTACCCTTGATGACTGCACGACACTAAGCTTTACGCTTCGCCTGGGTCCTACAACACCGACATTGGACTGTTGATGACTGGAAACATGTTGCCTGGTCGGTCGAGCCTCGTTTCAAATTGTATCGAGTGGATGTACGTGTACCGCTATGGATACAACCTCATGAATCCATGGAGCCTGCATGTCAGCATGGGACTGTTCAAGATGGTGGAGGCTCTGTAATGGTGTGGGGCGGGGGCGTGCGCAGTTGGAGTGATATGGGACCCCTGATACGTCTAGATACGACTCTGACACGTGACACGTATTGCCTGCATCCATTCATGTCGATTGTGCATTCCAACAGAATTGGACAATTACAGCAGTACAGTGAGACACCCCACATGTCCAGAATTGTTACAGAGTGTCTCCAAAACACTCTTCTGAGTTTTAACATTTCTGCTGGCCACCAGACTCCCTTGACATGAACATTATTGAGCACATCTGGAATGCCTTGCAACGTACTGCTCAGAAGAGATCGACACAGACACGTATTATTACGGATTTATGGACAGTCTTGCAGGATTCGGGGTGTCAATTCCCTCCAGCACTACGTCAGACATTAGTCGACTCCATGCCACGTCGTGTTTCCGCACTTCATCGTGCTAAAAAATGGTTCAAATGGCTCTGAGCACTATGGGACTTAACTACTGAGGTCATCAGTTCCCTAGAACTTAGAACCACTTAAACCTATCTAACCTAAGGACGTCACACACATCTATGCCCGAGGCAGGATTCGAACCTGCGACCGTAGCGGTCACGCGGTTCCAGACTGTAGCGCCTAGAACGGCTCATCGTGCTCGCGAGGGCCCTACACGATACTAGGCAGGTGGGCCTGTTTCTTTGGCTCTTCAGTGTATTTACCAGTCACAACACTTTCACTACCTTTTCGGCAGTCACAATAATCCTTACATGGCCTTTTCTCCATCAAAGATATCCCACGCGACTCGAACTCGGGACCTTTGCCTTTAGCGGGCAAGTGCTCTACTATCTGAGCTACCCAAGCACGACTCACGCCCCTTCCTCTCAGCTTTACTTCCGCCAGCTTGGGTAGCTCAGATGATAGAGCACTTGCCCGCGAAAGGCAAAGGTCCCGAGTTCGAGTCTCGGTCCAGCACACAGTTTTAATCTGTCTGGAAGTTTCATATCAGCACACACTCTGCTGCAGAGTAAAAATCTCATTCTGGAAATATCCCAATATCATTTCTAACATGTTGTCTCATTCGAGAAACACGAAATAACGCAACATCTGCTGGTCATATCATGACAGTTGTTACACCAAGTGTTGTAGTAACCGCTAAGGTACATTTGAAAGGTTGCTGTCCTCTTCGTTGTCCTCGAAAATGACGTTTAAAGGCAATTTTATAGGCTCGGTAGTGAATCGACAATATTTGTCGTCGGATGCTGGTGGTGTTACTCACGGCTACAGACGTGAACGACGGCTGCCCGACGGCTACCGGATGTGTGGGACGACGTCGCTCGGTCGCCTGGCTGAATGGCGACGCTGAGCAGCGCGGCTGAAGAGGCGGCAGGCGCCAGGACGGACGGCCGCTGATGGGGCTGTCAGACTTGAGGCGGCGATTAGCGCGGCGCTGCCTGCGGACGGTCATCACGGGCATCGATCGCGGGCGGCGCTGCGAGGGCCCGAGGGCCGACATCGGATGGGCGACACCGAGGGCAGGCGTCCCAGCGCCGGGGAGGGGCGGCCGCCCGCGCTGGAGACGCTCTGGACGAACACATGCTGCGCCCGACCTAACTTTTATTCCAAAGTAGGCTGGTGCTATGCAGGCGGAGGTGGCACGAGGCGTTACACATACGGCTCCACTATTGTCCACCAATTTTTAAATATGTACACCGCAGGTCATTAACCTTTAACTTTCGAGGTGTAACCCTCAGACCACGCGAAAATTTTCGAACTTGATTTCCGAGGTCATTTCTGGCGCAATGCTACTATACTGCCAATACCTGCCTAAATCGCCCACCCTACAACGCTTCGCTACCTTTTACTTTATCAACTTCTTTGTTTGTTGTTGGAACATGTTACTGAGAGCATTTTGGAACTCCTAGATCACACTTCCTACGTACCTGCTTTCTTCAGTCAGAACGAAATATGTCCGTAATCGGAGGATGGAGGAAGATGTCAGTGGTATACATTAAAGAGCCAAAGAAACTGGTACACCTGCCTAATATCGCGTAGGGCTACCGGGAGCACGCAGAAGTGCCGTAAAACGACGTGGCATGCACTCGACTATTGTCTGATGTAGTGCTGGAGGGAACTGAGTCTACGAATCCTGCAGGGTTGTCCTTAATTTGTAAGCCTACGAGGCGGTCGAGATCTCTTTTGAACAGCACGTTGGAAGGCATCCCAGATATGCTCAATAGCCGGCCGGGGTGGCCGAGCGAGCTGCTTTTTACCTTATACAATAATACTCAGGCTCCGGCATCGCTGCACCGCGACCGGCCCAGCCAACACGGTACACTATACCAGACCAGAGCAGATTGCAGACAAGCGCAGACTAGCAACAACTTACTGCTACAGCTACACAGTTCGTAGTCAGTCAACACTGCTCTCTGGTCAGCGATTCTCTTATACCTTGCATATCGCAGGCAGCGCATGAGCAATATATCGAAATTACATCTGCTCGGACCTCTTACATAAAATTACATCTGCATTACATCTGCTCTGACCTCTTGCATAAAATTACATCTGCTCGGACCTCTTACAACATGAATGGATGCAGGTGACCAGGCAGGATGCTGACGTACGTGTCACCTGTCAGAGACGTATCTAGAGGTATCAGGGGTCCCATATCACTGCAGATGCACACACCCCACACCATTTCAGACCCTCCAGCAGCTTGAACAGTCCCCTGCTGACATGAGGTTGTATCCATACGTGTACACGTCCATCATCTCGAAACAATTTGGAACGAGGCTCGACCGACCAGGCAACATGTTTCCAGTCATCATTAGTCAAATAACGGTGTTGCCGGGCCCAGGCGAAGTGTAGAGCTTAGTGTCGTGCAGTCGTCAAGGGTAAACGAGTGGGCCTTCGCCTCCGAAAGCCCATATTGATGATGTTTTGTTGAAAGATTCGAACGCTGACAATTGTTGATGGCCCAGCATTGAAATCTGCAGCAATGTGTGGAAGGGTTGCACTTCTCTCACGTTGAACGATTTTCTTCAGTCGTCATTGGTCCCGTTCTTGCAGAATCTTTTTCCGGCCGCAGCGGTGTCGGAGATTTGATGTTTTACCGCATTCTTGATATTCACGGTACACTAGAGAAATGGTCGTACGGGAAAGTCTCCACTTCATCGCTACGTCGGAGATGCTGAATCCCATCTCTTGTGCGCCGATTATAATAACACGTTCAAACTAACTCACTTAAATCTTGACAACCTGCCATTGTAGCAGCAGTAACCGATCTAACTGCGTCAGAAATTTGTTATCTTATATAGGCGTTGCCGACCGCCGTATTCCGTCTGTTTACGTATCTTTGTATTTAAATACGCATGACTGTACCAATTTCATTGGGTCCTCAGTGTAGATCAAGAATTAGACAAATAAAAGTGACTATTTTGCAATATCCAGTGATCACAGTTCTGTTAGCATAAGATCATCCAAAGAGAGAACGTCAAGGATATTGTGATGATGACAGTTCTGTACCTCCAATAAAATACCTAAAGTGTTAAGACTGAAAGTAAATTTGCAGACATCGTTTTTGTACCTATCGAGGGCGACCTGTATGTGTTAGTTTAAATCCTGGAATTTAGTTTTACATGCATATTTACTTGCAACAGAGATACCATAATTTTTCAAGATATAATATTCAGTTCTCCAACAGTTGTTTTATGCGTACTTTTCAATAAACTGTATAAATATGTGGTTTTCTGTGATAACAAGTAAAATAATGGAGGCGTTGGTTAGTGCAATAAAATCAAGAAGTATGTAAACAACACGTAAATAATTGTAAAAAAAAGTCATGTGACGTAATTAAAAATGGACACGTCCGAAAGAACAGACACCATATCCATATCAGTACATAGTTCTGGCAGTACTGGCCACGACCTACTTCTTCTGTGCGGATGCACACATATTCCCCGAACTCTTACGGGACTTGGTAAGGATGTCTTCCGCGAGTAATGAGTGTGTTGAGGTGGGACACTACGAATGTTGTCTGTGGACATACAAGGTAAGAATGTGCAGTCACACTATCCTCTGTGTCCTCGGTGGCTCAGATGGATAGAGTGTCTGCCATGTAAGCAGGAGATCCTGGATTCGAGCCCCGGTCGGGGCACACATTTTCACCTCTCCCCGTTGATATATATCAACGCCCGTGAGTAGCTGGCGGTATTAATATAATTCTAATTATCAGTATAGGCTCGTGCCTTCCCGAAACAACTTTGTTCTCCACATAACTTATCTTCGGAAATAATTTGTAGGCGTTGAGTGCATCAGTACAGAATATAATAATGGACTCCCTCGAGCATTGTCTCATCCCTCACCATTGCACCATTAATTGGAGATTTACAGCAGTGGGTCTAAGGCATTACTGTCTCATTTGCAGGCTGCGTTTAACACGACACCACAAACGGTTGCGTTTGGAGTGGTGCCATGGCTGGAAAGCATGGACTGCTGATAAATCTCGTCGCATTGTGTTTGGAGATTAACTGCGGTTCTGCACTACACCGAATGGCCAACATTGGCGAGTATGGCAACAACTAGGTGGCGGTCAGTGGGCTGGAGAGGCACAGAGGCGTCGTAGTGTGTGGAATCATTGTGTATGACTTCAGATCACGGCTCGTGGTGGTTTATGGAACTTGGACGGCACAACCGTTAGTCATGGACACCCCTGTGCTGTAGTATCGTGGTGCTATTTTCAACAGGACAATGTTTCCGATACTAAATGTATGGGACGAGCTCGGATATCGACTGCGTTCCAGTTCCACTCTCCAGGATATCAAGGACCAGTAACACCAGTTGCTTTAGAAATTTAGGGAGGTACGTACTGAAGAAAAGCATGAAAAACGTAGAAAACAAGCAATACCTAAAAATTTCAACTCGAGTAAGAACTTAAAGGAAGGAGAATATGACAAGGACGGATAGAGCCAGAACCTTAGGCGGTGTAAGTTAAAACACTAATAGCAGTAACTGGATGAGCAAATAAAATATGATAAGATAGCACAGTACCTGTGTTATTTCGAATTACGATTCTGTGTTATTTTGGTCATTAACGCATGTCCAAAGGAACAGGCACTGCGCGATTACAGCCACTATGAAATACATTATATGCATTCACAATTGCGAATGGAATGATGATAATGAAAATTTGTATCGAACCCGGACTCAAACTCGGACTTCCCGCTTGTCGCGAGCTGTCGGCCTACCGTTATATCATACGAGCTCGGCTCATGGCAAGACTCAAACTTCCACACGTCCTCAAAAACGTGTATGCAGCCTGTACTCGTACATCCATTTGTACATTCCCGTACAGGCTAGGTATTTTACTTGCAAGTAGCTTGCCCGGTGTTAGTAGATAAATACGACATTACAATCTCTATGTTATACCGAATTACGAATCACTCTTACACGACACATAACGATCTGAATGAATGCTTACAAGTAGAAGCCCATACTGCACCTGGAACCTCACCTGTAAGCAACTCGTAATGACTGGCAGCTCAGTTTATCCATTGAGTGGTACAATGGAAGGAGTTCTCCCCGTTTTCCCTATGTTAATTTAGTTTTGTTACTATGCTGATAGACTTTTGACAAAGAACAAGAAAACAGAGATTTAATACACCTTATTGTACTATTGACTAGCTAATATCAACATTTGTCAATGAAGCAGATGAGTCAGAAATTGCACAAGTCCATTGCTTGGAAAGCTTATGAATATTGCAAATACTTCGTGCCGAGATGCCTCTTGTCATGACTACAGTCTGGGTCCCGAGCCAGCTGTGACAGCATGTGTTCGTAGCGGATTGGAAACCAATTGGGAAATTTCTGGAAAATTTCTAGGTTGGCTGTTGTAAACATATACAAACAATTACGAGGTCTGAGAGCAGTCGGAGGTCCGGACAGTCGTATTTTATTCAATGCCTTTGGTAGCTGTGATTCCTGGCAGATTTTGAGCTTTTGTTTTAATTTCAGAACATCTTATGAATGCTTCTAGTTCCTAGACACTACGAAACAGTACAAATTCATTAATTGTGGAGCGTAAAACAGTTCATTACAGACATATTACTATGAATCGTCCCCATTTTAGTGTTACAAGGTCACCACATGAGTAAACACGCAAGAGCACTCAGCCGATGTTAGTTTATACTTCGTGGTAATACAACCTTGAAACCAACAGTTAAATTATTCATTCATAAAGAAAGTACGAGATTTTTTTCAATTAAAAATTGCCAAAGGCTGAAATAAAAATCATGGAGTCACAAATAAAGTCATTTTAACTGTTAAAGGAGATAATTTAGCTTTTAAACAAAATGTCTTTACAGCTGTCCAGCATTACCACAATACAAGACACAATTCGCAGTCGAGTGGCTTAACGGTAACGTCAGAGCTACAATAATATCCATCACAATATCTCATTACAAGTAAAATGCGTGGCTCTTTCTTCAGTGCAACCATATTGCACGCTGTAGTGACACAGTAGTTCTAACAGTGATAGATATAGTTTATCTGAAGAGAACCTTAGTAGTTCATAAACTGTGATACTCTCTCCATACATTGTTTTAACTCGCATGAGTGCGTAGGAGTGTAGGGGGGAGGGGGAGGGAGGCCGTGTAGGAGAGAGTGGTAGATTGGAGAGGGGGAGGGTGCAAGCGGATCTTATGCACTGTCGAAACGAGGCGGCCCTCCAACCTTTGATGAAGCTGCATTGTTTACTGATACTGCCGGCTGAAATGTGGTGTGAAACATTGCTGCGTGTGCCAGTGTTACGATCCACAAATTTTTATACATGTGCTATATAGTTTTCTACTAATGTAATGATAACTATGACTTCCTGTTATATGTCATACCTGAAAAGGCTAATCTTTTAGACAGTGCTTACCATTGACTCGTTTTTGACTCCCAACAAAATAATATTAAACAGAAACGGTAGAAATTAGATTTTCGGAAAACATTGCGCACTATCATGGCTGTGAATGCCGATGACTCTCTTCTCGTGTTGCTCACGAGCAAACAAACAGCGTGACCGCATGTTGGACAGGCTCTTCAGCTCCACCATCTGCAATTTGAGCTTTGCCTGTCCAATATACAGCATAATAACGCCGTCCATACACAGACTGTAGCACCAATGGCTTCGCAACTTCATTGCTTTGCCTGAGACGCTGCACAATTTGTCACCGACAGGATTACGTATTTGAGACGACTGACAACTACAGGCAGACACTGGACAATCTACATGCGTGATTGCAGAAAGAGCAGTGGCAAGTGACACAGGCCGCACGATAGAACACCGCGTCGCACATCTGCCTTTATTGCCACGAGAGGAGTTCGTCTCCCTGCCTGAGTGTATGTGTGTGCCCTCTATATCTCGTACTGCGGGGTTTCCGCTGAGACCTTCCTTTGATCATTTGCATTTTCCCTTTGCGTGCGGTCCTGTTCTGCTGGATGTCTGTTGGCTCCTCGCATGTATGGTCATTTCCATATCAATCTCTACTGCGACGAACCACTGACACTTTTTGACTATAAACGTCAACGCGTCTGCGTTTAAAAGACAAACTGTGCTTTACAGCGACACTTACAAATACGTGGGCTATTCGGAAAATAAGGAACGACCGGTCGCGAAATGGAAACCACAGTTAAAATCCGATGAAGGTTTGCACAGATGTATTGGGCAGTGTTTCTAGTATGCCTGTCGATAGCGTTCCATCGTTCTTTTTTAGTTCTGAGCACACAGGGAGCACATAAAGATACCTTGAACAATAGTGTCTCCCGCCAAGTACGAGGGCCTGGTGAGAAATTTCAAGCCGGCCGAAGTGGCCGTGCGGTTAAAGGCGCTGCAGTCTGGAACCGCAAGACCACTACGGTCGCAGGTTCGAATCCTGCCTCGGGCATGGGTGTTTGTGATGTCCTTAGGTTAGTTAGGTTTAACTAGTTCTAAGTTCTAGGGGACTAATGACCTCAGCAGTTGAGTCCCATAGTGCTCAGAGCCATTTGAACCATTTTTGAGAAATTTCACCTGAAGCTAGGCAGCCAACATTACATAAATGTCGTGCGTTTTCATCTTCAGGACAATTCTCAGCCGTATTTTGCAGGGGCAATGAAGATGCTCGTGCAACGTTTTCAATTGCCAATGTTTGATTACCCACAATACAGCCCGTAGTTGTCTCCCTCTGAGTTTCGTCTCTGCTCACATGAAACGCTGACTACAAAGACAACACTTTGGCACAGACAACGAGCTGTAGCCCAGTGCAGAGAATTGTAGGAAAGCACTGGCGGCTGCCTTCTATAACAAGGGTACTGGAAAGTTGGTACAACGCTAAGACAAACGTCTAAGTCGGATCGGCGACTACCGAGATAAGTAGCTGGAAGTCGTAGCTAACTGTTGCAAATAAAATAGTTTTGATTTTTACTGTGGTTTCCATTTCGCGACCTATCGTTCCTTACTTTTTGAATAGTCCTCGTACTAGCCGAGTTGGTAATAGTAATAACATACGTCTGAAATTCAACACGGGGCACAGCGCTAGTCTCGAACTGGAATGACACTGTTCCACCGGCTGTAAAGTGCAACTGCCACTTCAATTACAAATAGTCGTGTGTTGTCATAACACAGACACCCGGAAAGCATTTGACACGGTGCCCCATTACAGTCCGTTAAAGAAGGTAGAGCAGAGGGAGTAGCTTCACAGATATGTGAGTGGCTCGAAGACTTATTAAGTTACTGAACCTAGCATGATTTCCTCGACGGTGAGTGCTCATCAGAGACAAGGGTATCGTCCGGAATGGTCCAGCGAAGTGTGATAGAACCGCTATTATTCTTTACATAAATAAATGATGTGATGGACATGTTGGATAGCAATCTGCTCTTGTCTGCTGATAACACTGTGATGTACGGAAGCTGTTGAAGTTGAGTAACCGTTAGGAGAGTAAAAGATGATATAGGCAAAATTTGTAGTTGGTGTGATAAATGGCAGCTAGTTCTAAATGTAGAAAAAAGTAAGTTAATGCAGATGAGTAGGAAAAATAAACCTTTAATGAACGGATACAGTATTAATAGTGTTCTGCTTGACACAGTCACGTCGTTTAAATATCTGGATCTAACGTTGTGAAGCAATAAGAAATGCAACGAGCATGCGATGATAGTGAAAGGAAAGGTGAATGGTCGACTTCGGTTTATTGGTAGAATAATGGGAAAGTGTGGTTCATTTGTAAAGGAGACCGCATATAGGACACTAGTGCGACCTATTCAGGTACTGCTCGAGTGTTTGGGATCGTTACCAGGTTTGATTAAGGTAAGACAGCGAAGCAATTCAAAGGTGGGCTGCTAGATTTATTAATGGTAGGTTCGAACAACACGCAAGAGTTACGGAGATACTTCGGGAGGAACGACGACGTTCTTTTCGAGGAACACTACTGAGAAAATTTAGTTAACCGGGATCTGAAGCTGACTGCAGAATGACTCTGTTGCCTCCAACATACATTGTGCGTAATGAACACGAAGATGAGATCCCATGAAGTGGGGCTCATACGTAGTCATACAGACAGTTGCTTGTCCCTCGTTCTACTTGAAAGTCGAACAAGAAAGGCCATGCGTCGAAAAGTGGATTGCGGAGTATCGACGTAGATGTAGATGTGCTGTCAACGACCAGAAGAATGGGACGAGTGGCAGAGCACTGTGTCAGTGGATAGTCTTAAGGGATTAATTAACTGCTGGCTGATTGGTTGGTCTAAGGTCCTGACTATCAGATTACACAGCTGCGTTTTCCGACAATGCAGTCGCCTGGTGAATTTTGTATGAGCTGCTATGACAAATGTGAAACAGTCCGATTTGACAGGCGTGAATTCTCAGCGGAAACACGATCTCCGGCTGTCACTTTGAATGAACGTTTGTCACAGAACGTCGATTAAGCTGAAAGCAGAGAGACTGTACAGCTGTGATCTGTACGTTCGTGGCTACGCGTGAAAACATTGGTGGGCATGTACTTTCTTTCTTGCGCTTATAGGATGTTACTTCAGGGCACTTTATGAGTTTTATATATCTATTCACACCTAATGTAGGCTATGTTACTTCCAGAAAAGTAATGAGAAGCTAATGAAAGAGATCGGCGGCGTATTCCTTTAAATCTTGCTGAGTGAGAGTACTATCAGACACAAGCACTTGTTAAGGACTTTCATATTACTGGCATTGTCAGCTTGTACCAAGTGAGAATATCTTCAAGATGATGAAAAAAATTATTTTTAAAGGTATTTGTGGTTAGATCCACCCCACTCAGAATCTTTCATTGTACATGAACTACGGAAATCAATAGCAGCCGTCATGGACAAAATTTTGCTCGTGGAGTTCAGACATACTTGCCTCGATTTAATCTCTAGAAGTGTTCTAGCAAGCCAGTGAGCTTCGCTGCGTGTCCGATGTAATGTTACTTGGTTTCGTTGCTGTCTGTGGGATGCTCTGAGCCTTGTTACATAAGCCAACAGAAATTTCTGTTCACTACTCAATAATTATTAATTGCAGACCTTTTCCGACCAGTGTGAAAAGTAAAAAATATTCCAAGCATCAGCTAGTTAATATTTAAAAATAAAGTTTTAGTAAACCTTTAATGTGGTGAAAGCAATACAACGACAGACAGAGCCCCCACAATTACGAAAGTCGTAAGTCCGGTATTCCATGCTAACGTTCAGTGCCAAGGATCTTGAAGGTAAATGTCAAAAATTTGATAAGTCTAGCGCCTCAGCTCAAAAGTGAAAGTTGACCAGACTAGCTATCGAAATATTTGCAAGTCCAAACATTTAACTTCTTAGAGTTACGGTCTGAGACACTAACTGTCTAAGAATTTACAAATCCAAATTAAATTCCGGGCACTCAAAATATTTGCAAGTTCAAACGTGTAGCTATTCACCGTTAAAGTCAACGACTCACTGCTAAAACTCTTACATATTTTCAGAATTTCAGCACAGAATTTTACATGTCCACGGAATGCTGCCTGAAAAATTTCAATCATCTGTATCGACGACCTACTCTCCGCTCATTCAACCATACACGCGGCCTCTGCGAAAACAGTGTTAAAGTGAACTATCGCAGCCAATATGGCCCCCGTCTGTTGACTTGCAACTCACATTTATATTTAAATTATTGCTATTACACATATTACATAAAAATTCATTCCAGAATTTTACCAGTTTTTCTGTGGTGACCTTAGCTTTTAGCTGGGATGCTTAATATTTTGATATTATTTACATTATAATTAGCGAGACAGTTAATTTATTCCTGTTTGCACCTAGTTATTGTTACACATGATGAAATTTACGTGAGCGTGGAGAGCTACTGCAGTCTACTGTCTGGTACTGCCACTACATTTACTGCTTTACAATTTATTTTACTTTCAGATATGTTTTTAATTCTCAGAATGAACATTCTGGCTCATTAATAAAAATCACGAAAATCTATTTCGGTAACGTTGTTCAAGCGTTGTGGATATCTGATTCTTAAAAATAGTCTGAGGCGTTTATAAGTTACTAATTTCTCATATCAATAAAAATTTATAAATCAGCCATGTGCATTATTTTAATGTGCTATTCGTCTGCCGAGAGGGCGCTTGGTTAGAATTTTACGTTTCATTTTCCTCTTTCATTTTAGTATTCATGCATTACTTGTAACTGTAATAGTTCGTATTTTACGTACAAGGTGATCCAAAAGTCAGTTACCATTCGAAAATTCAATACTTAACGGAATAATGTAGCTAGTGACGCAAACATTGACGCACATACTTGAAATGATATCAAGGTTTATTCAAACAAAACCAGATCGCGATTCATGTGATACAAAAGCAATAATTAGCATTGCAGTTGATTTTTAGCAAAGACAATGTTCTTTATAACAATTGCTCAACATGTCAGACGTCACTCATCAACATTACCTGTAGTGGAGGGACAATGTTGGGAACAGCAGTGTACAGCACATCAGTATGGTGAGAAACTGCTGTCGGATACTGTCTTTTAGCAGCTCTAACGAGTCAGACGATTCCGTAGACTTGCGACTTCAAGTGACCGCACAACCAATAATCACACACACTGAGGGCCAATCATGACGGACGTGACGACTCCGTAGGCGATCCACACCAAACAATATGCGCAAGAGATTTTTGACAAGTGTAGCAATATGCGGTGGAACGCCATCCTGCATAAAAGTCAGTATTTCCAGCAGGTGTTTATTGACGCCCTCTCTTACTAAAGTTCATTTTATGCATGGTTCTCAGGCGGTGTCACTGATGTGTTCTTGTCCAGCGTCATCTGTTGGCCAGTTTATGCAATCGTTTCTCTTTCTTTCACTAAGACTTACGTGTCAAATTTTACTTCTTCACCTACATTACTCCATGCGTTGGTTCATTTTAAAATGTTAGCATACTTCCTGGTCACCATACTTTTTGTGACCGTGAAATGAATCATCAGGTCACCTGCAATGCTATACATGTTTCCTGCAGTAAGCAGAACAGTCTCTGAAAAAGGTCGAGATCTTTTACACCTAAGAACCTGAACAAGACTATTATACTATAAATCCATTTTAAATAAGGTTTTCAGAGTTTAATTTCTGTAGCCTTAGTGTGTTTGACACAAATATGACTCAAATTCCACCAGTTTATATTACTCTTCAAGGTATGTGTTGCGGGTTTGCTCAGTTCATTTTAAGTGGTTGAAATACGAGGCCTGTTCAGAAAGTAAGCTCCGATTGATTGCCAAATTGAAACCACAGTGAACATCAGAAATGTTTTACTTGTGACAATTAGCTACACCTTTCAGCTACTTCTCTACGTAGTCGCCGTTCTGACTTAGACTTTTGTCATAGCGTTGTACCAACTTTTCAATAGCCTCATCATAGAAGGCAGCCGCCAGTGCTTTCCGCCAATTCTCCACGCTGGCCTACACCTCGTTGTCTGTGTCAAAATGTTGTCTTCAAAGACAGCGGTTCATGTGACCAGAGATGAAACTCAGGGGGAGACAATTGCGGACTGTATTGTGGGTAATCTCACATTTCCATTTGAAAACGATGCAGGAGCATCTCCATTGCCCCTGCAGAATGCGGCTGAGAATTGTCTTGAAGAAGAAACAGCACGACAGTTATGGAATGTTAGCTGCATAGCTTCAGGCGAAATTTCTCACCAGGCCCTCGTACTTGGCGGCAGACACTATTTTCTAGACATCTTTACGCACTCACTGCGAGCTCAGAAATGAGAAGAGCGACGTGATGCTAACTGGGGTTATACTAGAGACACTACCCAACACATCTGTGCAAAGCTTTATCGGATTTTCATAGTCGTTTCCATTTCGCGACCGATCGGAGGTTACTTTTTGAACACCCCTCGTAATTCATTCTGAATTCCCCAAATGAATTTTAGCAAACATGAAGTTCGATTTTCATTTTATATTATGCTAAAGAAACTTGTCTGAAAGAAGAAACTGTTAATTCTTGGTAAGATTTATTTGCATTAAGTTTCGTACCACCGGAATGTGATTTTTAATATTCACTGAGCGACATATTTTTACGTGTTTCAATCAGTTTTTGCCCTAAAGTTAAAAAGCCTGTATACTGCTAATGGTCTCAGGTCCCTAACATACATTTCCAGACATTTGTCAGCCACTTAGTTGACGTCCTCTTCAAAAACATTTATGGAGTTAGGTGACTGTATATCAAATTTACAAAGATGTCATAACATATGGTCCCAAATGAATGTTTAGTAAGTTTTTACACAATTTGCATTGTGAGAACCCTGAGGATTATTTGAAGCTGCCTCACAAACACAAAATTATTTTCCCTGGTGAATTTGGGCTTCGTGAAATGAAATGAAATGTCGTGTGACGAGGGCCTCCCGTCGGATAGACCGCTCACCGGGTGCAAGTCTTTCGATTTGACGCCACTTCGGCGACTTGTGCGTCGATGGGGATGAAATGATGATGATTAGGACAACACAACACCCAGTCCCTGAGCGGAGAAAATCTCCGGCCCAGCCGGGAATCGAGCCCGGACCCTTTGGATTGACAGTCTGTCGCGCTGACCACTCAGCTACCGGGGGCGGACTTGGGCTTCGTGTCTAGTATACATATATTCCCCTATCCTTTAACTTCTTTTTAGTTTCCTGCTGTTCGTTATCTTCTTTTTAGTTTCCTGCTGTTCGTTTATTTTGCTGGCCCACCGTTGTGATAACTGGGCTGCTGTGAAACTACCTGCTCAAAGGTCGTACCTGACTAGTTACGTTGGACTGATAGTGCAACCTGTTGTCAGGTCCAACAGGTTAAATGGCTTCTATGAAACTTGCCAGGCTTTTGGCAGCATACGTTTTCTTGCCTTAACCCCTGTGATCCGTGGAGATGTACTTTATATATATTTTTATTTATTTACTTGTCAAGTACCGCAGGAACAAATTGAGGAACAAATCTCCAAGGTTATGGAACGTGTCAGTACATGAAATTACAACGTAAAAGTAATGACATATAAAAATAGAATGCTTATGGACCCAAAGAAAGTCAAGCCACAAGTTTAAGTGAACGCAATCAACAATACAGCGTAAGAATCAGCTTAATTTTTCAAGGAACTCCTCAATAGAATGGAAGAAGTGACCCATGAGGAAATTCTTCAGTTTCCTTTTGAAAGCTCGTGGATTACTGCTACGATTTTGGAATTATTGTGGTAGCTTATTGAAAATGGATGCAGCAGTATGTCGCACACGTTTCTGCGCAAGAGTTAAGGAAGTCGAATCCAAATGTAGGACGGGTTTCTGCCAGTATTAACTGAGTGTAAGGTGCTTATTGTTGGGAATAAGCTAATATTGTTAACAAGAAACGATAGTAAAGAATATGTATAGTGAGAGGCCAGTGTCAAAACACTCAGACTACTGAACAGGGCTGGCCGGAGTGGCCGAGCGGTGCTAGGCGCTACAGCCTGAAAGCGCACAACCGCTACAGTCGCAGGTTCGAATTCTGCCTCGGGCATGGATGTGTGTGATGTCCATAGGTTAGTTAGGTTTAATTAGTTTTAAGTTCTAGGCGACTGATGACCTCAGAAGTTGAGTCCCGTAGTGCTCAGAGCCATTCTTTACTGAACAGGGGTCGCCAAGAGGTTCGCGAACTTACACCACTTATTGCCCGAACCGCCCGATTCTGAACCAAAAATATCGTTTTAGAATGGGAAGAGTTACCCCAAAATATAATACCGTAAGACACAACAGAATAAAAATAAGCATAATTTTCGTGTAGAACGATCACTCACTTCAGATACCGTTCGAATAGTAAAAATGGCAGCATTAAGTCTTTGAACAAGAACCTGATCGTGGGCTTTCCACGACACCTTATTATCTATCTCAACACCTAGAAATTTGAACTGTTCAGATTCACAAACCGTATGCCCATTCTGTGAAATTAAAACGTCGGGTTTTGTTAAATTGTGTGTTAGGAAACGTAAAAACTGAGTCTTACAGTGATTTAGCGTAACTTTATTTTCTACAAACCATGAACTTATGTCGTGAACCACACTGTTTGAAACCGAGCCAGCGCTGCACATAACATCCTTTACTACCAAGCTAGTGTCATCAATAAACAGAAATATTTTAGAGTCAGCCGTAATAGTGGAGAGCGTATCATTTTTACAAATAAGGAACAGGAATGGCCACAGCACTGATCCCTGGGGCACCCCCCATTTGACCGTACCCCACTCAGACACCACATCAGAGCCATCTTCAACACTGTGAATAATGACGTTTTGCTGTCTGCTGCTAAAGTAAGAGGTGAACCAATTGTGAGCTACTCCCCATATTCCGTAATGGTCCAACTTCTGCAGCAATATTTTGTGATAAATACAATCAAACACCTTAGTTAAATCAAAAAACATGCCAAGCGTTCGAAACCTTTTGTTTAACTCATCCAGTACCACACAGGGAAAAGAGAATATAGCATTTTGAGTTGTTAAACGACTTCTAAACCCGAACTGCATATCTGATAGCAAATTGTGTGATATGAAATTATCAATTATCTGTACATATACAGCCTTTTCAATAACTTTAGCAAACAATGATGGCATAGAGATAGGTCTAAAACTATCTACGTTATCCCTTTTTATAAAGCAGCTTTACTACTGAGTACTTTAATTGTTCAGGAAACTGACACTTCTTAATGGAAAAACTACAAATATGGCTAAATACAGGGCTAACATGTGCAGCACAGCACTTTAATAACCTGATACGCATTCCATGGTATCCATGAGAGTCCTTAGTCTTCAGTGATTCAATTATTGACTCAATCCCACCCTTTGTCTGTATCGCAGAGGAGGCATTTGCCAAGAGAGTTGCATGATTCCCTGTAGAAACTAAATTTTTTATTTACTGGGTCTACAACTTTGCTTCCGCCGTTTTTTCTCGAAGTTCGGGGCTTTATTCTGAAAAATTTACAAAAAATTATGATTCATAGTATTGCCCATCGCTGGCCACTACATTCTTCCATCTTTCGGATAGCATACAAATCCCGTGGCGGAAGAACTGGGTGTCTTTTGTGGGGATCCATGAATCGATTCAATTATGCACTTGTTCATATGATCGGAGGTGATCGTCAGCCACACTGTAAGCCACTGATCGAAAAAGGTGGTAGTCAGAGAGAGCAACGTATGGAGAATACTGGTTTTGCGACATGGGGTCGAACAGCGAACTGCTGCAAAATTACTTTTTACTTGTCTATCGCTGTATCGTAGCCGTTTGTGTTTCAGTGCTGGGCTCGAACGCATCAATTGCTTTCGATAATGCTGTCCTGTGACTGTCTTCGTCTGTTTCAGTAGCTACGAAAACGTTCTGTCTTCCACGGCCATGCCGGTCTTCGACATCAAAATCACCGTTCTTAATGTGTTGAAAACATTCTCTGCACGTTCTTCCACTAATAGTTCCCTCACGATTATTTGTTGCCTAGCATTTTAAGAGCCATAGCCGCAGATTTCTTCATGTTAAAGCAGAAAATTAAAACTTCCAGCAAATGGTGAGAAATGGGTAAGTAAGTCGACGTACTTAATCGAGAATAGCCTTATAATGCAATCACAAATCGACTAAGATTTTTGTGGCATTATGTTTACAGATGCCTAAGCTTATTGTATTACACCTGTGACCAACAACTAGAAGCCCACTTGCCCCTACTGCCGTCTATTGCAAAACGGCGGAAGCAAAGTTGTAGACCTAACACTTCACCAGCTGTGCTCAGAAAGTGATTGTTCGATACTGTACATATATCTGATTTATCAGTAACAGAAATATTTTTACTACGAACCGGCTTTATATCGTCGACTTTGTGTTGCTGACCAGACACTTCCTTCACAACTGACTAGATGGTTTCCATTTTATCCTGTGAATTAGCTATTCTTTTTTCATACCACATATTCTTTGTCTTCCTAATAATATTTTAAGCACCTTGCAATAATGTTTGTAATGGGCTACTGTAGCTTGATTGTGACTACTTCTAACATTTTGATATAATTCCCTCTTTGTTATACGAGTACATGATATCCTTATCCCACTAGTCTGCACCCAGGCTGCTTTTTACTGCTAGTATCCTGTTTAGAATGTGCTAATGGAAAGCAACTCTCAAAGAGCATGAGAAATGTGTTAAGGAAAGCTTTATATTTGTCATCTGTATTATCGGTACTATAAACATCCTGCCACTCTTGTTCCTTGACGAGGTTTAAAAAACTCGTTTGTCATTGAATTAACTTTCCTACGTAGTTCTTAACTATATGTGACATTTGTTTGGGTACTAAAGCCTTTTAGTGTTAGTGTTTTTACTAACAGAATGTCCATCTAGTAATGCAGAATGAATAAAAATATTGTCTATGGCTGTGCTACTGTTCCCCTGCACCCTAGTTGGAAAACACACGGTCTGCATCAGATCATATGGATTTAGATCTATCAACATCTTTTTTCTTGTACAATCATATACTAAATTAATATTGAAGCCACCACATATAACTAATTTCTGGTACTTCCTATAAAGTGACTCAAGAACCCTCTCTAGCTTGAGCACAAATGCTCTAAAGTCATAGTCAGGGATCCTATAAACAACAAGAATGAGAAGTTCATTTTCATTAAATTCAACTGCCTCTGCACAACATTCAAATAACTGTTCATTGCAGTGCCGTGATACGTCTATGGACTCAAATGGAATACTGTTTTTTACGTACATGGCCACTCCCCCACTTCAGAAAGAACTCCTTGAGAAAGAGCCAGCTGATCTGTATCCTGGTAAAGGAAGCCTCTGAATTGTCTGATTATTTAAGTGGTGCTCCAACATACCAATAATTTCGAAGGCAACGCCTATAAGCAGTTCGCTAGCTTTCTCTCTAATACCTCTTCTATTTTGATGAAATATGCTAATTCCTTCTTTACTTGAAAACATGACGTCCTCTGAACGTAATTCCTTAGTCAGAGGGGCTTCCTTTAAGCAGATTTACACTACTGGCTATTAAAATGGCCACTCCCCCACTTCAGAAAGAACTCCTTGAGAAAGAGCCAGATATACACTACTGGCTATTAAAATGGCTACACCAAGAAAAATGCAGATGATAGACAGGTATTCATTGGGCAAATATATTGTACTAGAACTGAGATGTGATTACATTTTCACACAATTTGGGTGCATAGATCCTGAGAAATCAGTACCCAGAACAACCATCTCTGGCCATAATAACGGCCTTGATACGCCTGGGCATTGAGTCAAATAGAGCTTGGATGGCATGTACAGGTACAGCTGCCCATGCAGCTTCAACACGATACCACAGTTCATCAAGAGTAGTGACTGGCTTCTTGTGACGAGCCAGTTGCTCGACCACCATTGACCAGACGCTTTCAGTTGGTGAGAGATCTGGAGAATGTGCTGACCAGGGCAGCAGTCGAACATTTTCTGTATCCAGAAAGGCCCGTACAGAACCTGCAACATGCGGTCGTGCATTATCCTGCTGAAATGTAGGGTTTCGCAGGGATCGAAAGAAGGGTAGAGCCACGGGTCGTAACACATCTGAAATGTAGCGTCCACTTTTCAAAGTGCTGTCAATGCGAACAAGAGGTGACCGAGACGTGTAACCAATGGCACCCCATACCATCACGTCGGAGGATACGCCAGTAAGCCGATGACGAATACACGCTTCCAATATGCGTTCACCGCGATGTCGCCAAACACGGATGCGATCATCATGGTGCTGTAAACAGAACCTGGATTCATCCGAAAAAATGACGTTTTGCCATTAGTGCACCCAGGTTCGTCGTTGAGTACACCATCGCAGGCGCTCCGGTCTGTGATGCAGCTTCAAGGGTAACCGCAGCCATGGTCTCTGAGCTGATAGTCCATGCTGCTGCAAACGTCATCGAACTGTTCGTGCAGATGGTTGTTGTCTAGCAAACGTCCCCATCTGTTGACTCAGGGATCGAGACGTGGCTGCACGATCCGTTACAGCCATGCGGATAAGATGACTGTCATCTCGACTGCTAGTGATACGAGGCCGTTGGAATCCAGCACGGCGTTCCGTATTACCATCCTGAACCCACCGATTGCACGTTCTGATAACAGTCATTGGATCTCGACCAACGCGAGCAACAATGACGTGATACGATAAACTGCAATCTCGATAGGCTACAGTCCGACCTTTATGAAAGTCGGAAACGTGATGGTACGCATTTCTCCTCCTTACACGAGGCATCACAAAAACGTTTCACCAAGCAACGCCGGTCAACTGCTGTTTGTGTATGAGAAATCGGTTGGAAACTTTTCTCATGTCAGCACGTTGTAGGTGTCGCCACCGGCGGCAACCTTGTGTGAATGCTCTGAAAAGCTAATAATTTGCGTATCACAGCAGTTTCTTCCTGTCGGTTAAATTTCGCGTCTGTAGCACGTGCTCTTCATGGTGTAGCAATTTTAATCGCCAGTAGTGTACGTATAAGCTGACTTCAATCTAAAAAAGGTGCAGATCTATCACCAACTATACAGGAATTTTTCCATGAGTGGTCCCACAACCACCCACTACACTGTCATCTATAAGCTTCTTCGCCTCCCCTTCGCGTATGTTTTGGGGTTCAGGCCATGCCTATGAAACCCGATCTGCTGATAGACTTGCATTTTAATGGTTGCACCGCAGACAGGGCAGGCAGGCTAGAAGGAGAATTCTTACATCTCTGATAAGGTCCGCCAACCTTCCGCCGCCTTGCCAGAGTCTGCACAGCAGTCGAAACAGGTCGCGGCTGTGGTTGGTGGGCGGGTCGGCCGACTGGTCAGGCTGTGAATGGGCTCTTTAACACTACATGCCTTGACAATACAGGCTATCTGCTGTCATACTGTTAGCCGTCTCCCTTCGTGGCCACTCGTTCCACCAATTACAGACTCTTAAAGTGTCGCCCACTAGCTGGCAGAATGCTGCAGCTGCTTCCTCCCCGTGAGCGGCTCTCGCCTGCATCAGTTCTCATATACTGCGCCTTCTCACATTTCAAAACAGAGTGCGTCTCGCCACATCACTCCGTAACGTCCCAGAGTTTCCGTTGTCGAGCATTCGCTCTCCAAATGACAGCGTTGCACACCTCACTTTTCTATTATACTGAAATTGGCAATTTTTTTTGTTAATCCATGTACAACAATGTATGTGGTTATTTGTTTCCTTAATAAGTGGATAGTCGATCTGAATGTCAGTTAGCAGGAATCTGGAAGTACTGACTAGCAACATTATAAAATCAACCGATTCCCCCAATCACCTCTCACGGTCTTTCAACCACTTCTCGTCATTTAACCTCACCAGATCGCCTCCGTCTCTCTTAGTTAAAAGAGCGAATTGCTGTATCAGAAGCAAGTAGAAATCAGTAACAATGACAACGAAGAAAAGCATAGCAATACCTCCTCATAGGAAAGCAGCATGTGCTCAGTACAGCTGTCTAGGTAAAAAGAAGTGGTGTGTGCCAGACTGTAGATCCATAGGTCTCCGGTCCGATCTTCTGGTCAGGGTTTTTCTGTGTAACTTTTTACTTCTTTCATCTCTGACAATGTTTATTAATGCGAAAAATGCTGAGTTACAGCACGATTGAGTTCGAGATTAAAGGTCAGAGGAAGGCGACGTCGTAACATCTTTAATAGGACCATGCCTTGTAAAGCACTCTGGTGTTCAGACCAATCTCTGGGCTGGTAACACATTTATCTTTACCTTTTATTTTTGTCCATCTGAGGAGAATATAAAATGGGAACTTGGATTTACGAACATTTACTTAAAAATTTCTGGTTTCAGACTAAAATCAAAATGTGATATGTGCTGTAACGTATCTTCAGTACAGTTTAAGGCCCGGGTCATCAAACTAAGTTTAAATATAATATCTTTTTCTTAGCACAAAGTATGCGTGATTTCGCCCGCCCGGTTGGCCGTGAGGTCTGAACGCACGGCTTTCCGGGCGGGGAGGAGCGCCCGGTCCCCGGCACGAATCCACCCGGCGGATTTGTGTCTAGGTCTGGTGAACCAACCAGTCTGTGGATGGTTTTCAAGCATCTCAAGCGTTTATTCGGTGAATGCCGGCTAGTTCCCCTAATTCCGCCTCAGTTACACTAAGTCGGCGATTGCTGCGCGAACAAGTTCTCCACGTAGGCGTACACTACCATTACTCTACCACGCAAACATAGGGGTTACACTCGTCTGGTGTGAGACGTTTCCTGGGGGGTCCACCGGGGGCCGAACCGCACAATAACCCTGGGTTCGGTGTGGGGCGGCGGAGGGGTGAAGTGGACTGCGGTAGTCGTCGTGGGGTTGTGGACCACTGGCGGCTGCGGCGGGGACGGAGCCTCTCCGTCGTTTCTAGGTCGCCGGTTAACATACAATACAATGCATTACAAGCATGAATTCACTTTGTTCTCCCAATACTTAATGTGGAATAGCGACATACCTTTAAAGTTCGGTATACTGGGATTAATTCAAACTGTTCTTATTATTCCACTGTAACTTCGTATTTTCGAGGACCTAATACTTGGAGGAGTTGCGGTTCGAGGACATAGATTTCTTGATGGTGATTAATATGATAATGTGTCGTCTCTGTGGAAGCTGAAGTATTTGATTTTCGTGTTACTCCAATTCCTTAAGCTCTTAACTCGAACATCTTATTACATTTTTACCTTTTTATTCACTTGGTGACGTTACTTAGGGCTTTGCAAAGAGAGAGTAGCAGATTAAACGGATATTGTTAGCGCTGTGTATTCGCAGTTCAAGGACTGAACCTTGGAGGTTAACCGAGTGAGTTGGCGCAGTGGCTAGCACACTGGACTCGCATTCGGGAGGACGACGGTTCAATCCTGCGTCCGGCCATCCTGATTTAGGTTTTCCGTGATTTCCCTAAATCGCTCCAGGCAAATGCCGGAATGGTTCCTTTGAAAGGGCACGGCCGACTTCCTTCCCCGTCCTTCCCTAATCCGATGAGACCGATGACCTCGCTCTTTGGTCTCTTCCCCCAAACAATCCAATCCAATCCTTGGAGGTTATCTGAGGTCAGTCAGCTATTTGAGTGAGAGTGGTTACTAGTGACTTGTAAGGCAGTGATTACTGGTTTCAGATTTGTGTCTTTTTCGGCTTTTCCCTTTTTCTGCCACGCGAAACAGTACGAGGCTGTCGGCCTTTTCAAAAACAAGTTTACATACGTAATTGAACATGCACAGGTGCAGGCACGCCTTCGTAATCAAAGGTGCAATTAGGTTGAGTAAAGTTATCGAGTATGTGACATAGACTTGGAGCGCATGGACGTTCTTTCGGGTTCACCATACGGGAAAACCAGAATGCAGTAACTCCTTTTCGTTACAGTGTAACTTCAATTATCTTGATGCAGTTTATTGACTGTCGACAACGTAATGGAGGTGTTATAGTCTCCATAATCAATGCGCTCTTGGTAGGAAGTACACCACGATGGCAGATGTAAATCCATAGCTTTCAACTTTGAGTTGTTAAATTTGCCCCACAATCCCCTTATTACACAAGATATAATGTTGTTTTAGTGTTACTTTCAGCCCCAATACGCGTCTGCCAGTGACAGATAATTGAAAACAGGAGAAGGGACTGAATTGTAAGGACTCTTTCTCGTAAGACAGTTAAGTACAGGAAGTTTCGAAAGATACATCCCATTCCATAAGAACAGATCTTCTAAAAGAACTTAGATAGAAACTTCGAGTAAAATTTAACTTACGCTTACTACTCGAAAATTTTAATTTTCTGAAGAACCAAATCATTTTACTAGGGTATATCTCTTACGGGCACGCACGTATAATTTTTGAATACTTTTTACGATTACTTTTAGGATCAAAGTTTTCATTTATCAAATGTTCCAGCTCCTCTCCAATGGACGACAGACAGCCAAACACTAGTCAAATCGTCCCAAACTTCTGCGAGCACGCCTACAGTTCCTGCACTCACTGCTAATGCTATGCGACGTTGCCGCTCACCACCGGAGTCTTTAACGAACCTGCCATAAAAACACATTCCGTGAGGTCGGGTGACCTGTGAGGCCAGTATTGTGTGTGAACAGTGTCGTTCTCTCACCCACAGCTACGTCACACACCTTTAATCGAACTTCACTTCCAAAACAGAGAACCCAAATCACCTTTTGTTGTGGTCCTATGGCCACCTAGATCGACGCGCAGTGGGTAATGAAACGGGTGAGGCCCCTACCGGTAATGCTGGTATACAACTGACATTAAGGTAAACTTCTAGTTTCGAGGCGTTAAGCTAAAACTCACTACAAATTTTTATCTTCTTTCATGTAGAACATATATTGTGAAATCGGATGAATCTTTCCCGCCCAATACCGACTTGAATTCAATTGAACTGAAGGGTATTTATGAATTTCCGCTAGGAACAAACTTACAACTTTAAGAATTGTCAGCTCCTGAGCCCGCAGCATTAACCCTGGCGAGACGTTTTGTTCATTTCTTCCCTCCAAGGGAATTCTGAGATTGCTTTTACGCTACGTTTCCATTGTTCAGTCCCACCAGATATGTGACTATCAGTTTCCGAACTTTCCTCCTAATTATTTGCTTCAGATCGCAGAAGATGCCTACTCTTCTAACACCGAGCGAGTTGTCGCAGTATTCATGACACTAAATTCATATTCGTGTGTCCGAGAGTAGGGGTGCGCAAGCCACTAATATTAGGAACAACTTAATCCACGGGACTCAAGCTCCTATCATATGGACAAGCTAATCTTACATAAATGAGCTTCAGAAGCACCCAAAGTGAAAATGTGAGAACAAACAATTTTTTTTCGGAGATGAAGTCCTCGTCTTACTTCAAAAATGGGAGCACCAGATTTCCTGCTGCGCTTATCCATGTTATCGCACATCCTCCATCCTGCTAGTTCGTATGGCTCTGAAGTTATTCACTGATGTCTCAATACACATCCTATCATCCTGTCTCTTCTTCTTGTCAGTTTTTCTATATGTTCCTTTATTCGCCGAAACTGAGAAGGACATCTACATTCCCTATTGGTCCAGTTAATTTTCAACATCTCATCTCCTTCGATTCGCTTCTTTTGCCGTTTTCAGAAATTATGATTACCGTACAACGTTACGCTCCAAACACACATTTTTTTTTTTTTAAATTATTCCTCAACTTAAGGCCTAAGTGTGCTGGTCTGCTTTTCATTTCCTCCTTGCCTGGTGCGTCATGCTTTATATGTTTTGCAAGGTAGCAGAACTCCTTCAGCTCATGTACTTTGTTGTCATCAATTTTGATGTTAAGTTTATCGCTAATCCCGTTTATTCTACTCCTCAGTTCATTCATCTTTCTCCGGTTTTGCTATCAACCTACATTCTGTATTCCTTAGTATCTTCATTCTATTCAACTCATTCTGCAAAACGTCTTCACTTTCATTAACAATATCAGTACCATCAGCGAACTTTATTACTGATATCCATTCACTATCTCACTCTTGAAGCTTTCCTTTGTCTTTGTCATTGCTTCTTCGGTGTGCAGATCGAACAATAGGGGCGAAAGACTGCATCCCTGTAGTACAACTTTTTATCCGAGTTCGGTTCTTGGTCTTTCATTTTCATTGTTACCCCTTCGGTCTTATTTACACCACATATTATCCATTTTTTCCTATAGTCTAATTCTGTTTTTCTTAGAATTCCGAGCATCTTGCACTATTTTACACTGCCGAAAGCTTTTTCCAGTTCGACAGATCCTACTATATGTTATATCTTGGTTTTTCTCCAGTCTAGCTTCCATTATCAGTCATAACGTTAGAACTGCCTCTCTTGCTGATGCCGTTACTTTTCCTAAAGCCCAACTGATCGTCATCTAAGAGATCAGTTTCTTTTCGACTCATCTGGCTATTATTCTTGGATGCGTGTGCTATTAAAATGATTCTACGATAGTTATCGCACTTATCTGCCCTTGCTATGTCCAGGATTGTGTGAATGGTATTTTTCCTAATGTATTATGGTATGTCTCCAGACTCATAGGTTCTACACACTAAGCTGAATAGGTGTTTGGTTGTCACTACCCCCACGTCTTCAAAAATTCCGGAGGGATGTTATACATTCCTTCCAACTTATTTGATCTCAAACCTTCCAAAGCACCATTAAATTTTGACTCCATTAATACATCTACATCTACATCTACATCTGTACTCCGCGAGCCACCTTACGGTGTGTGGCGGAGGGTACTTATTGTACCACTATCTGATCCCCCCTTCCCTGTTCCATTCACGAATTGTGCGTGGGAAGAACGACTGCTTGTGAGTCTCCGTATTTGCTCTAATTTCTCGGATCTTTTCGTTGTGATCATTACGCGAGATATATGTGGGCGGTAGTAATATGTTGCCCATCTCTTCCCGGAATGTGCTCTCTCGTAATTTCGATAATAAACCTCTCCGTATTGCGTAACGCCTTTCTTGAAGTGTCCGCCACTGGAGCTTGTTCAGCATCTCCGTAACGCTCTCGCGCTGACTAAATGTCCCCATGACGAATCGCGCTGCTTTTCGCTGGATCATGTCTATCTCTTCTATTAATCCAACCTGGTAAGGGTCCCATACTGATGAGCAATACTCAAGAATCGGACGAACAAGCGTTTTGTAAGCTACTTCTTTCGTCGATGAGTCACATTTTCTTAGAATTCTTCCTATGAATCTCAACCTGGCGCCTGCTTTTCCCACTATTTGTTTTATGTGATCATTCCACTTCAGATCGCTCCGGATAGTAACTCCTAAGTATACGCAAGTCTTCCACATCGACTTTCATTTATTCCTCAATCACACCAGAGAAGTCATTCTTGCCGTAGAGGTATTGAATGTAAACTTTCAACCTATCCACTCTCTCCTCTGCGCTTAACAACAGAGTTCCCGTTGCATTCTTAATGTTACGCACTTGCTTTTAATTACCCCGAAGGTTGTTTTGACTTTTTTATATGCTGAAGCAGTTCCTCCGGCGACAATTTATTTTTCGACTCCTTCACATTTCTCTCGCAGCCCTTTCGCTTTTTCTTTCCTCTATTTGTTATTTACTTCATTCCTGACTGAGTAACGCTGTACTTTTAGTTCAAATATTTGTGCTTCCTTCTTTTATCGAGCAGTTGAAGTTCTTATTCCGTTACCCACTTTACAACAATTAACCATTACACATCTTATTGTTGTAGTTCCGTCGACTTGCTACAGAAGAGTTGTCTGTTGACTTTGCTTTTCCTTCAGAAAATAAAGAAAGAAACAATGTAACAGTGGTAGAGGACGTGATTTGCGAGAAAACCTCCCAGTGAAAGCAACTACTCTGTCTTCTGCAAGTCTTATAACATTGGCAGTCATCACAGATGTGCCTGTGGGTGATAATAGTGCTCACAGCTGCAGTGACCTGAATGTTTTGCTTCTACAGCGGCTGACGCTCCGGTGGCGATGTTAACGTCCGTTTTAGTAATCGCCTAGGCTTAACTGTAAGCCACAGTCATTAATGGGATCTTCCAGTAACCAGATTTCTGTTGATCCGTTGCCCGCGTCGTCCCAGTTTACTGGCAACAGGATATTCATCGACATCGGCTATGCGGCAGGGAGTGGGTGGGTGGGGGGGGGGGGGGGACGAATATAAGTTTGTACTGTGTTCCTTAAACGTAAAGGAGCCTTTACAGGCTCAGTAAATGTTGCACATTAATATTGGTTGTATATATTGTGCGAGATGCGTCAGTTACAGCTTTGTCTTCGTAGCGAACATGTCGCTCGGTCATGTAGACTTCGCAGGTGTTGCTATTGCAGTCGTTAAGTGTTTCAGAAAGTGAAGGAAGAGGAAGCAGTGATGAGCGAGAAACTAGCTTGGAAAGCGTTCAACACAGGGTATACTATCGGAATTTTTTGAGGATGAACTAAGAACCCTTCAATGAACTATTGAGCTTTGTTACACTTGACATAGACGGAAAGAGTAGTGTTCATGTACTGTCGGATTTCACTTTCTGTAATGCCGAAAACGGTCTATAAACGTGAAAAGATTAGTAAGATACATTAATGTGCAAGATCGGTAGCAAGTGCTGTTGTGTATTTTGCAGTAAATAATTCAACCTTGTGCAACGAACAACTGAGCAATTTCCGTGTTATAATTTCTTAGACTTTCCTGGCCATTCGTTGCTATGTCGTAGAATGGGATGTACTGCCGGTTGTCCGCGATTTCCCAACACTATACTTCGACGTCTTAACTCGGCGTCTTCGTCAGGTGTTTTCTGAAGAGTATCAGAAAACACCTCATGAGAACATCGTGTTACGACGTAGAAATATGTTGCTGAATAGACGAGTACCACTGGCAGTGCCACGATTCTTCGAGATGACAGTTGCAGTGGTATTTCACTTCACCTAAGCGTCTCTGTCGAATGATTTTACAGCTAGTTATTGAATACATATCAAATATCCAGTGAAACTACTCTCTTGAATGCACCTCAGCAGGTGACTCCTTTCACTGGCTTTACCGAGCGGGGTGGCGAGGTGGTTAGCACACTTGAATCGCATTCGGGACGACGACGGCTCAAACCCGTCTCCGGCCATCCTCATTTAGGTTTTCCGTGATTTCCCTAAATCGTTTCAGGCAAATGCCGGGTGATTCCTTAGAAAGGGCACGGCCGATTTCCTTCCCAATCCTTCCGTAATCCGAGCTTGTGCTCCGTCTCTAATGACCTCGCCGTCGACGGGACGTTAAACAATAATATCCTCTTCCTCACTTGCTTTCTTGATGTATTCATAGGATAAATGGCGTTGTTGTATCGGTTGTTCGTATGTCCAGAAATCACGAGGTCTCAGTGGGAGCTCCGTGTGTTGCTCAGTATCGCCCATACACGGTACAATATACTGAACGAGCATTAATATTTTAGCTCTGCGGAAACATTCAATACCGCTCCCAGACGCTCAATATTATTTCTTAATATTCAGTATTATGCTGTACTCAGAATTGCGCAATAAATATTGAGCGTGTGAGAACGCCTTTAGTTTGTTAATACGAAGTTTGCTTTTGTGGAGCAGAAAAAAACTGAAAACGATAGTACAAACATTACAATGTAATGTAATGCATAGATTACAACATGTAACCACTTTCGCGCGCTATACACAATTCACTATTACAAACGAATTTCGAAGTTGCATGAAGACTCATGTTTAGAAAAAACAGGACACATTGAACGACTAGAGATAGGATGTTCATAGTGACAGATCATGTACTTAAGTATGTTCTGCAGAAATAATTAGCAGTTGACCCATATCGGCCATCGGGGTCAAGGTCGACATCGATATCACTGCGCAAAATCACCTGCCGGTAAAATATGCCTGCAGCTCTCGTTGTCGCTATAAGCCGAAGGTAATGGACCAGTGTGACTTGAGCAGATGTGAAGGATGACTCACAGACGTATGCAGGAACCATTACGTGAAATCAGTGAATTTGAAACAGAGTGCATTATTGGCAAGAGAAACTGCTGTTCGTGCGGGACGAAGTGTTTCGCCAGTGCAACTGGTGTGTGCCGAAAGGTTCCCAGAAGGCCGTAAACACAACGAGATGGGTCAGGTTGCGCCACCGAGACCACCCCGCTAGAAGATCTACACCTCATCAGAGTGGCACTGCAGGTTAGATCTGCCTCCTCCTCGGCTGTGGTGCAACAGTGGAACAGTGTAACGCATCATAGACTATCAGGGCTGACAGTCCGTCATCGTTCATTATGGCATGGATTTCGTGCGCGTCGTCCATTTCTTCATCTACCTTTGACGAATGTGCAGAAAGATGCTAGACGGCAATGGTGTATGGAACGACGTCATGGGGACAGGAATGGCGTCAGCTAGTGTTTACGGACGAATTCAAGTCATGTTTGTATGAAAATAACGGCCGAATTTTGGTTCGTCGCAGTCAGGGGGAGCGGCATCACAGTGACTGTATTCGCACAAGGCATACAGCGCCAACTTACGGCCTTATGGTGTGGAGTTGGTTCAAATGGCTCTGAGCACTATGGGACTTAACTTCTGAGGTCAACAGTCGCCTACAACTTAGAACTAATTAAACCTAACTAACCTAAGGACATCACACACATCCATGCCCGAGGCAGGATTCGAACCTGCGACCGTAGCGGTCGCTCTGTTCCAGACTGTAGCGCCTAGAACCGCACGGCCACTCCGGCCGGCTGGTGTGAAGTACTACTGGGTACAACCACAAGTCACAGTTGGTGTGTGTCCATGGCACTATGAGTGTGTCCATGGCACTATGACCAGTATGACCTGCCTGAATGACGTCCTGCGACCATTAGACATACCCTTTCTGCCCAACATTCTAGACACCATTTTTTAGCAAGACAACGCACGACCACATGTTGCTGCACCAACACGTGCATTCTTGGTGTCACAGGATGTCAGCCTTTTGCTCTGGTTCGCTAGATCACCAGACTTGTTGCCAATCTGAAATGTGTGGGATATGGTGAGACTACAGGTGCAACGCTGTGACCCAGTGCCAACCACCATAGATGATCTTTGGAACCAGGTGAATGCAGCATGGATGGCTGTACCACAGGACGCCATTCGCGCCTTATACGCGTCGATGGCATCAGGCATGGGACAATTCTTAGGACCCATGGGGGATTCAGTGCCTGTCATGCGATAGGATGCACTCTGAACGGAGGTGACGGAAATGCTTATCATTTCTGCAGAATATACTAATGTGTACGTCCAGTGAATATGGACGTCCTATCTCTAGACGTTCAAGATGTTCTCTTTCTTCTAAAGATGAGTATATACGAGTTTGTGTATCTTGTAATTCAGCTCCGAAAATAGCTTCGTGTTTGAAATCGCTAATGGTCAGTTATATTAAGAAGCACTCGCTGTAGACTGCTTGAGCAGAAATACCAATTTTTGCAAGTGAAGAACATTCGCTCATCAAAGCAAAACATTATGAATGCTGCCTACCGCGAGATGAAATGAAACGCGGGAACGTGACGGAGTGACAACCACATATGGAGCAATTGAACGGGTCAAAGTTGAGGCTGCACATTGCCACCTTATATCTTCAGTCGCAATGCAGAACACATTATCAGGAATATCAGGTTAGTTGAAAAAGAAACCGGAATTAAAATAGTTGGGGAGGAAATATAAATAGCTTTCGATACGCGTATGTTATTATAGTGATGGGATAAGTTGAAGAAGAGTTAACGATCCTCTTACTGTAGGAGAAAGCAGCAAGTGAAAAGACTGGTCTAGTGGTGAATGTCGAGAAAACGAAAACTATAGCAACCACGCCTATCCTTTATGGCATACAGAAGAAGAAAAAATGGAAGTAGTTTCTGCGTTCAATTACCTGAGCTCGCAGATTTCTACTGATGGTGACTGCACTCACGAAATCATCGGACGCTTGTTACCACTTGTTACTTGGGAGAAAGACAATGTCCAGTCTTGACAGTGTTTTAAGGCGAGGGACATAACTTTAACAACGAATATCCGTAAGCGCTATGGTCTTTCTCGTTTAATGCACGGTTGTGAGACTTGGAACGTAAGAATGGCTGAACGGAATTGAATAGGCACCTTTGAATCGTGTTGTTCAAGGAAACTCCTCAGAGTTCTATAAACCGCAAAGAGAACGGATATGTCAGTATTGTTGCAAATAATACCAGAGTGCTCTTGGTAGGTTTAATACTGGAAAAAAACTGACTTACTTTTGGCACATTTTCATAAGACACGTTTCTCTGGAGAAGACGTTAATGCTCAGGAAGATCGTAGGCAGGAGGTGGAGAGGGCGGCAAAGGATGAAATGGATCGGTGGCATCTCAGAACCAATGGATTCGAACTTAGAAAGTCTGCAGAAGGAAGTGCAAGACAGAAGAAATTGGCATGTTTAATTTCATGGGGTCACGGAGGGTCTGAAACGACTAAATGAATAGGAGAGGGAGAAAGAGAGAGAGAGAGAGAGGGGGGGGGGGGGAGGGGGGAGACGGGTTAAAGAAAGTATAGCGCTAGTTTAAATTATTCATTCGTTTTCAGAGTTATATGTTTTCCAAAGTATTGCCCGCACATATAAGACATATAAGAATGATGCATCTACAGAACCGTTGATTCACCAAAGTTTGCATTTTGCACTCGACAAATGTTCTATGAGCGCCCCTCTGATCACTCGGCACACGTAGTCAAGTTCATTCCATACCTTACGTAGCAACACACTGTCAGCGGTCGTCACAGCATCACTGATGCGTTCTCTGAGTCTTTCCAGTCTTCTCGGCCTTGGCAGTGTGGGTACGTAGACAAGGAAAAAGTCGCAAGACGTTAGGTCAGGCGACCTAGGTTAGCCGAGCGAACAGAGCCACGTCATTTTCATCACTGCACCCAGCCCAGTGACGGGAGAGTTTGTCGTTTAGGTAGCGACGTACATCGATGCTCCAATGAGAAGGATTCAGCAGTCAGATGTAGAAGCAATCAAAACTGCAACAAAACAAGGTACGAGGTACCCGTCGCAGTCTTCTCACAGTGAAGAAATGGCCCATGCAGCTTCGGCTGTGATGCTTCATGGGGAAAAAGAATCTTTGGCGAATCTCTTTCATGCGCCTCAGCTTCATGAGGATATTCGGTTGTTCACTCTCTGTTGTAGCCATTGACCTATACAAATAAATAAGGTTTCTTCGTCGCTGAATATCAGTTGAAGGCGAAGTGTTCAACCTCAAGTGCTTCCTGCTTAGTGATGCAAAACTGAGGGTACCGGCCACGTAATCTTCCTGTTTTAACTGTCGCACGAGCTGGGAAGGTATGGTTCGAAATGTAACCGCCGTCGCGAAATGGGGAAGCCAATCGCTTGCTGGGGTATTTCAAGTTCGTGACTTGCGCGAACCGATGGTTTTTCTGCGCTTGCATCTGATTACATATCACTATATAGAGACAACCTGTGTCCCTAAATTGTGATACGAACGCACGAAGCTCTTTTCATATGGTGGTTCTTTCCCATTCGTTCTAAATACACGATGTTCTGCTCCAACAGATCAACAGGTAAGCATCTCACATATTCCAACACATAAAAACTCTTTCTTTTACCATTTTTTAAGCCACTGCATTCTTAATGTCAACTGGTGAGCACAATGCAAACTTGAAGATTTTATGGATCTATTAATGCATCAATCATATTTGTAGAGGTAGCACTTTTGGAAGTTACAGAACTTTGAAAACAAATGGATCACTTATGGTAGCCCTGAATATAAGCAGAACAGAGACAGATGGGGAATCGTTCTAGCGATTATATGGGCCGCAATTGGCGAAATACACTGATAAGCGAATTTAACATAGCACATTGTTATGGTCTAAACTCTGAGGACGCGTATCTCGGACACGGCGAGGCTAGTCCGTTGTTTTCTTACTACTTTCGTGAGCATCAATGGAAGGTCGAAGGACTATGGAACAATGAGTAGGGGACTACATATGGGACGTCCACTGCTCACTGCAGAATGTGGAGGTCGGAGGCGTGCCCACTCTGTCATGTAGAACATATCTCACGGCAGAAGTAATGTTGGTACAGGCACAAGTATTTCGGAGCAAATTATTCAGCGCATATATTTGAACATAGGGCGTCACAGCAGATGAACGTACATGTTCCCATGCTGACCCAGAGATATAGCCGATTAAGATTGCATTGGAATCACACGTTTTGTTACACCAGATTGGATACCCCATCATCGAGACGAACGGATGTTCGACACATGTATAGACACAGGCCTGTGGAGGACATTCATCGATGCTTCCATGGGTCCTGTGGTTGTAATCTAAGGCACCATGGTAGCAGTGGACTTCATAAATATTAATGCGAGCCACTAGCATCCCCGCAAGCTTGATGTCTTCCCCGACGGTGATGATATATCCCAGCAGGATGACTCTCCATCCCACAAGGCCAGAATGGTGCTGTAGTGGTTAGAGGAATATAACAGTGAACTCATAAGGGTATCTTGGCCACCAGATTCGATTGATTTCAACCCGATGGAACTCATCTGGAACACTCCGCATCCACAAACCAGCAGCCCTAATTTCCTGTAATTCCGTAACCTGTATAATTCTACATACTTCCAGAAACCTACCAAGTGCTTGTCTAATCCATGCCACGTAGAATCATTGCTGTATTGTGTTCCAAAGATTGGCCAACGGCCGGCCGCTGTGGCCGAATGGTTCTAGGCGCTTCAGTCCGGGGGCGCGCCGCTGCTGCAGTCGCAGGTTCGAATCCTGCCTCGGGCATAGATGTTTGTGATGTCCTTAGGTTAGTTAGGTTAAAGTAGTTCTAAGTCCAGGGGACTGATGATCTCAGATGTTAAGTCCCATAGTGCTTAGAGCCATTTGAATCATTTGAACCATTGGCCCACGCGCTGTTAAGCAGGTGGTGATAATGGTTTGGGACATTAGTGTACAGTATACATGGACTCATTTTACTCACCACGTGCAATTAGTGATTATACTGCAAAACCAGAACGGTGCAGATGTTCCTTGGAGCAGCCGTGATTAAAAAAAAAAAAAAAAAAAGGCTCTGAGCACTATGGGACTTAACATCTACGGTCATCAGTCCCCTAGAACTTAGAACTACTTAAACCTAACTGACCTAAGGACATCACACAACACCCAGTCATCACGAGGCAGAGAAAATCCCTGACCCCGCCGGGAACCGAACCCGAGAACCCGGGCGCGGGAAGCGAGAACGCTACCGCGCGACCAAGAGATGCGGACAGTGATTAAAACTCCTTGAACATTGGCTCTTGTCATGCACTGACACTTAAGGGTACATTTGTGGGTAAATTATTATAGGAAGGATTAGAGGACCATTTATGTTATGACTATATATAAAGTCTCACGTAACTGGAAACACATAAGAAAATGTCTAAAGACATGTAAAGAAGGTTCCCGCGCTATCTCTGCCTTTATCAAACATCAGGGGCACCCGCATAACGTGGAGTAAACCTCAAGCATCAAATACCTGAGAGTGTGAAAAATTCCTTCAGATTATGTTCTAACGGTGCTCTTGTGCGGTAACATCGTCCTGAAGTAGCATAAGAAGTGTGAAAGGAGCTACAAATACGTTTCACTTCTGTGTAATGAACTGCAAGCTAATGAAAAAGTGTAAATGGACGCAAAAAGGATAAAATAATCAACTGAATTTTATTATAGCCTCTGTAATACATCCCTGTACAGGAACATAATGATAAAAATGTTACAAAATGATTAAAAGTAGGGCATTCACACAAAATTATTTAAAATCGTGGCAAGAGAACGTGAATGCAATATAGTGGTTCGTTGGAAGAAGCATGAAAAAAGAGAGACTGCTTGCAAGGCATTTCTTCTTGGGTGTGTTCAGTGTGAATACAAGAGAAAAGCCGATATTTAAGTCGTGAAAGGTTTGTGAGAAAATCCAATGCATTTCTTTCACGTTGGGGACATAAAAGAAGTGTAAAAAAGATGTGGGTGCATACTGAGTCATAAAAACATTAAAGCTCTTCTCAGCATTTGGTGGTGCAAGAAGAAAGAGAGCAATCGACGGGCCAATGTGAGGAATTCCTTCCGACTCGCTCGCTGCGGTCACTAGCGCAGTATGATGAGCCACAGTGATTTAGATGTATTTGTACTTTCAGACTATCTTGTGTCTAATATATACCGGTTAAGAAAACTTCGGCTCCTCCATAAGAGGTAAACATTATTTTTGCTTGTTTGTATTATGGCATCCATTCTTCTTTGTTATTCTACAAAAGGCCAGTCTTATTGATGCAAAGACGCTATAAAAACTTGTTTAAAAGACAAAAACCAATTTTCTGTCTTTTATTGGGCGACTATGGCCCTTAAATGATGGAGGATATGTAGATATGTAAGTTTCTCCTTTTGTTAGAAATTTATGAACGAACGTTAATGGATTTGTGATCTAAATTTATCTCATAATTTAATGTACTGTATTATCTTAGACTTATTCGTAAATGATCGTTGATCATGTAGCTTTCTTTCATTCATCAGCATACCAAATTCCGTACTTCAAAATAGTACCCTCTGTTTTACGTTTTTACAGAAGAGCTAGCGACATTGTATTACACTATAAATCGATAAATTTTCACTTTCGGTAATGATATTCAAAAGCATTCAACTTATATTCAAATTTAAGAATACATTTTAAATAGCTTTCTCTAAACAACATTTCCCCCTCCAAAAAATCCTTAATCGATGTAATCTTAATTATTTAAATTTAAGGGTAAAAGTTTTGATCCTTGGCTTTTATTGATCGTGTGTACGATTACGAAAGATGTCTTACTGCACAAATTTCAGAGTCGTTGTATGGATTGGGTCCTACACTTTAAAATATTTGAATTTTCCCAGATATAAGGATATAGACAGTGACTGAAGTGACTAATTTCTCGCTGTTGCGGACGATGATTTTAAACGTGTTCGGAAGAACACGAAATTACTTTTGACTGAAGTTCATGTATTTAAAATTTCTAGCGAAAATGTCATTATCAATAAGAGAAAAGGTACGAAAATAATATGAACTTACATACAGTTCCATAACAAGTACTGTCATTTTCCTTTCATTGGTTCTATCGTATCAAATGAATTCAGTTTTTGCGTAGAGGACTTGCAGGCAGGTTAAACACTGGAGGAAGTATTCGCATTGGGGGTGCAGATGGGTTGTTCGGGTCCTACTTTTAGTTCAGTCTTGTATGTTTGTGTACCATGTGAAGTCATTTAGCGTGATCATTTGTTGTACAGCACTCCCCCTTCAGGCCACAACTGGCCCATCGGGACCATCCGACCTCCGTGTCATGCGGATAGGAGAGGCGTGTGGTCAGCACACCGCTCTCTCGGTCGTTATGATGGTTTTCTTTGACCGGAGCCGCTACTATTCGGTCGAGTAGCTCCTCAATTGACATCACGAGGCTAAATGCACCCCGAAAAAATGGCAACAGCGTATGGCGGGTGGATGGTAACGCATCCAAGTGCCGGCCACGCCCGACAGCGCTTAACTTCGGTGATCTCACGGGAACCGGTGTATCCACTGCGGCAAGGCCGTTGCCTTTGTTATACAGCGTTATTCTGAATGATGGACTCATTTTCAAAAAATCGTATGTATTCAAGTACAGATCCAAAATGGACAAGGATTATACCAATGAAAATAGGAAGTTTCTAAGTTTTAAACGAGCGGCGGAGGGTGGGCGGTAATGATTTCAGAAGCGGCCGATAGAGTTCGGGTTATGTGAAGGAAACTGTTTACATCCCGCCTCTACCAACCACTCTGAACGATCTGCGGAACCGGATCACTGCTGCCATGCACTCAGTAACAGCAAATTCGCTTTCGCGTCTGTGGGACGAATTTGGCTACCGCGTCGATGTTTGCTGTGCAGCCAACGTTGGCCACATTGCACATTTATGACATTTAACACACTTCTAATTATTAAACAATTATTTAAAACTAATGAATCACAAATTATTAAAATTATTAAACTGATATCAAACATTATAAAAAAAACTTTGAAACTTCCTCTCTTCATTGGTATAAAGCTTATTAATTTTGGATTTTTACTTGAATAAATACGAAGTTTTGAAAATAGGTCAATTATTTAGAAGAACCCTGTACAGTAGGTTCCAATTTTACGTTATACTACTTGAAATGACAGGCTAAAACTGATTACACACTTGAAGCGAAGCGTCTATCATCCATCTTTCCTCTTACCATTGTGTTGCTCACCACAAAAACTCGTCTTAGAAGGGTAACCATTCGGCTTTCGGGCAACATCTCTTGTCCAGCTGAGGTGGTCCAACTATCTAGTAATTTTCCTGCGTTGCGACCATTTTAAAGAGGATCCTACTGATAGAATAGCATTTTTTTTCCTTTCTGAGTCTGATATATGCATTTCGCATTTAAGACCGAATATGAAACAGCAATTATATGAGAGAAGAGACAGATGACAGATGAATGAACGGAGAAAGGAGAAGAGAGAAAGATGAGCAAAACCTGCTGATCTGGGCAAGAATATATCTGTTTTAATGGTCCATAAGCTCACAGACACTGTTTTATCGGTTGTAGAATCAGTTTCGTTTATTAACATCCAATATACAATGATAACTGCAGAATACTGCTATAGTATTATAGATTACTTGATCAAAAAATTGCATCACAAGTGCTGTGATTTACATATTCTAACGCTTTTTTTTTTTTTTTTTTTTTGCGATATTCTCTACACTGAGATTTCAAACCAGCTACTGGGAACACGAAATGTTACGATTTAGAAGTAGGTGGCTTCGTTAATTATTCAGCGAACGTGAATATTAAATATCTCAAGTACGCCTATCTTGTTCGCATTGGCGAATCGGACTTGGTACGTAACATAGCAAGAGGCTCAGTATAAACAGAGGTCACAAAAGTCATGAAATAGCGATATATACATATACAGATGGCGGTGGTATCGCGTGCAGAAGATGTAAAAGAGCAGTGTATTGGCGGAGCTCTCATTTGCAGCCAGGCGATACATGTGAAATGTTTCCAACGTGATTATGGCCGCACGATGTAAATTAGCAGACTTCGAACGCAGAATGGTAGTTGGAGAAATACGCATGGGAGATTCCATTTCGGAGATCGTTAGGGAATTCAATATTCTGAGATGCACAGTATGCGGAGAATACCAAATTTCAAGCATTACCTCTCCACGACGTACAATGCGTTGGCCGACGGTCTTCAAATAACGACCGAGAGCGTTTGCGTAGAGTTGTCAGTGCTAACAGACAAACAAAACTTTGTGAAATAACCGCAGAAATGAATGTGGGACGTAAGATGTACATATCCGATAGGAAAGTGCAGCGAAATTTAAAGTTAATGGGCTATGGCAGCAGACGACCTATGCGAGTGCCTTCGCTAACAGCACGGCATTGCCTGCAGCGCCTCTCCTGGGCTCGTGGCCATATCAGTTGGACCCTAGACGACTGGAAAACCGTGGCCTCGTCAGATGAGACCCGATTTCAGCTGGTGAGAGCTGGTGGTAGGATTCGAGTGTGGCGCAGACCGAGCGAAGTCGTGAACCCAAGTTGTCAACAAGGAACTGTGCCAGCTGATGGTGACTCCATAATGGTGGTAGCTGCCGTTTACATGGAATTGACTGGGTCCTCTGGCCCAACTGAACCTATCATTAACTGGAAATGGTTATGTCCGGCTACTTGGATACCATCTGCAGCCATTCATGGACTTCATATTACAACGTTCTGGACAATTCGAGCGATTATTTGGCCACCCAGATTGCCATACGTGAATTCTGTAGAACATTTATCGTTGTACGTGGTGGAGAGGTAATACCTGAAATTTGGTATTCTCAGCCGGCCGCTGTGACCGAGCGGTTCTAGGCGATTTAGTCCGGAACCGAGCTGCTGCTACGGTCGCAGGTTCGAATTCTGCCTCGGGCGTGGATGTGTGTGACGTCCTTAGGTTAGTTAGGTTTAAGTAGTTCTAGTCTAGGGAACTGATCACCACAGACGTTAAGTCCCATAGTGCTCAGAGCCGTTTGGTATTCTCGGCACACTGTGCATCTCAGAATATTTAATTCCCAACTCCTAAGATAGGCAGTTGGATCTAAGTGCCACAACACGTCTTTCGAGACTGTAAGTGCGTTGTGTTCCAAGTTCGTGGGAAATAGATCCATTTATTTAAGAGCAAATTGTGAACATACATAAATACATGTTTCTAATCTATATTAAGTGCCAGTTGTGAACCTGACTTACTTCCATGTCGTATCATTTAAGCTGTTGTGTGTGTTTAAAACGACAGACTGAGTTTTCGAAAGGGTAACCGGTAGCGGTTGTCTGCTAATGCAGTTTTACCGGTTGCTTTACTGTAGGGGGAAAGGCAGATAGCTAGGCCATCAGGGCAGCTAAATAGCAGTATGGTTCAAATGGCTCTGAGTACTATGGGACTTAACATCCGAGGTCATCAGTCCCCTAGAACTCAGAACTACTTAAACCTAACTAAGCTAAGGACATCACACATATCCATGCCCGAGACGGGATCGAACCTGCGACCGTAGCGGTCGCGCGGTTCCAGACTGTAGCGCCTATAACCGATCGGCCACCCCAGCCGGCGCAGTAGGACAAGGAGACTATTTTCCCAGATATGTACTACAGTTGAATTATTCCCAATGTCTAAGATAGATTCATTAAGTGTAATTGCAAGAGGCACGACACTGAATTTTAGATTATTTACGCATTTTTGAAACTTTAAAACTCAGTGACTTTTGAGGTGGTACACCACTCTCTCACTTTAACTACACTGTCGGTCAAATTAATATTCGAGTTTTAGGTCATAATCTCCTTGCTCCCCAATATTGCATTTGGTATTGTGGTTTATGACTATTTTGTGGACGCATCAGAACATTACAGAGTGTCGTTTTCTGCTGCTGCCTTAATCAAGGTGAAAGGGTGAAGCATGGCTGCATTAGTGCAGGGTTGTTAAATGATATTCACATCTCCCTGTTCTCCGTGAACCATAGTTTGTGGTGTACTTCGCCATAGATGATTCCATTTGAATAGAATTCGGCTCACAGTGGATTCATGTAAAGAAAGTCTGATTGCGTTGTAAGAGGGATTAATTCAAGGGATAATTTGTATAGTTTCCACCTCATTGAGTGCTTTGCCACTCAAGCACCATCACTTTTCTGATTTATGTTTGTCATTTCTTTTGTAAGATTTATCAACTCGATTGTAGTTGTAAAATTATGAATAAAAATGTCAATTTTGGAAACTTAAATACGCTCATTCATACTACTCTAACCATTTACTGCTTTTATATTATTGTGGCGATACATGGACACACCACCGATTCAAAATTTAATCGTGTTAAATCAATTAATTTGAGTTCTGAAAGTGACTGTAGACATAGGTAAAAAAAGTGTCTTGAGCAAATTCACTAATTTCATATATAAAAATTAAGAGTGTTGAGAAGGTAACACTTTTCTTTACGTAAAGATAATAATATTTTGCATCACTTGGACATATGTTTATGATTAAACAAAGTGACCACTTGCAACTGTTTGTATCCATACTGCTTGGACAGTTTTGCAATTTAAGTTAATTCGTTGTTGGTTTACAATAAAAGTTTGTATCATCACGGCGTGAGTGGTATCAAACTTATGCAGAGTTTTTCTTTCGTAAACTGTTAGTGTTTCACTGTATGAGCCTTCGTGTTCTCAACGACAGGTGTTCCACGCAAAGCGTGTAGCATATTCTTATTAATCATGGGCAGATCATCTGCAGAAATTGAGACTGTCCTTTTACTAATTCCCTGGCATATTTTCATGTGTATAGGTATAAATGTAAATGTTGCACGTCACTAAATTTCTCTGGATTTTCTCGAGGTTGTAAGAGGGTTTTTCTATGTATGCACATCATTATTAATCATGGATAGATCTTCATCTGCGGAGATTGAGTGTGTCCCTTCATTAAGTCCCAGGCATATTTACATGCATAGAAATGTAACTATTGCAGGTCACTAACTTTCTCTGGATTTTGCGGAGTTTGCAACAGGGCTCTTCTTTGTATGTTTAGTGGCATATAGGACCACATGTTCTGAGTACGTTGTGTTTCACCTCTGGTAGTAATCATTGTCTCTGTTGAGTACGCTTTGGGTTCCATGATGGTATTGTTAACACTATGTTTATTTCTGCGGAATCAACGAGTGTAAGTTCCTTTCGTCATCTCTGTTATCCACCCCCCCCCCCCCTACCCTCCACCAAATCATTATTCAGTTTTGAAGAATAATATAAAATTACCATTAACAACATTGGATGTGATTCTGTATCCTTGATTAAGATATTAAATGTAAAGAAGCTGCCCGCTGCAATTTAAAAGTGTTGTTAGATGCAAGCAATAAACGGGCCAATAGTGAGGATGGTGAATAATTTAAACTATCAGATTAATATGTTTTATTGAATACCGATAATCTTTTACCTCATGACCCATCCAAGAAAGGCAGTATGTTTTCCATAGATAAAGTATGACTTTCATTTGCCTCCTTTGCTTAGCATCGCATATATTAAATAACTAACAGATCACTTCCCTGGATTCTGGGAAGATGCAATGCATCTGTAGCCGAAATCGCATACAAGACTCTAGTGCGGTCGATCCTAGCGTATTTTTCCCAGTGGTTAGAGAAATGTTCTTGGAACTTAATAAACGACTTCGTTGTTGCCGCTAAACCCTGATGGATAAATTTAGAGAACCTGTATTCGAAGAAGAATGTCTGACCGTTATAAAACCAGCATAGCATACCTCGCGTGCGGGTCATGAGAAAAGGATGATAGGAATTTGGGCATGTGCAGAGACATCTGGACAGTTTCTTTTCCCTCGTTCGAAACATGTGGAGTAGGAAATAATATCGATAATATAGCCACCTTTCACTGTATAATGGTTTGCGCGATATGTAAGTAGATTAAAATGATCTTAAAATTCTGGAGTCCAAAGAAATAGTGATCATAGATCCCAGTATTAATTTTTAGGTAGATGAGATGATTCACTCAACTGTAACTCGAGCTGCTATTTTTCCTTGTGATATTTTGGTTTTTCTTCCTATGGAATAATGACCCAAAAATTAGGAATCACTAGAGTACACGCTTCTATCTTTGCCTGTATCGACTTTGTCAATAAAAGTTTTCCAAGCATGTCATATTTTGTTATTCTGAACAATTAATCATTTCATTGTATCATTATTGTCAACTGTGAAATAGATTTACTTCTTTCTGACAGTTTCTTCACCATGTTGCAATATATTCAGTATACAAGCAACCTTTTTTTAGAGTTCCGTACCTCAGTCGGTAAAAACGGAAACTTTAGAGAATCGCTTTGTTGTCCGTCTATCTGTAAGTTTGTCTGTGTGCCCGACTGTTAAGAGCCCTTCTTTCAGGAATGGATAGACGTATCAAGTTGAAATTAATGTCGCTTAATAAGGTCTGTGGTTCATTTGCGTTGTGAAATATTTAAGCTTCTATGTCAATGAAATCAAAAGATACGGCTAATGCATGTCACATATTTTGTTACTCTCAAATTCACTGAGCAACACCTGCCAGGTACTTCCCGTTGACCTAGAATCACGAAATCCGGCAAGAAGCAACCTTTCGCAGTACAAGCGGAGGAAAATATCCGAAAATTGTTAATTTGTAATTATATCACTCGAAACAAGTATTTTTGCCATATTATTGTCTGTCTGTCCGTCTGTTATGACCCCTTTTTCTCAGGAACGCTTAGGCATATATGTTTGAAACATACATCACCTACTAAAGTCACCGAGCGAGGTGGCGCAGTGGTTAGCACACTGGACTCGCATTCGGGAGGACGACGGTTCAATCCCGTCTCCGGCCATCCTGATTTAGGTTTTCCGTGATTTCCCTAAATCGCTTCAGGCAAATGCCGGGATGGTTCCTTTGAAAGGGCACGGCCGATTTCCTTCCCAATCCTTCCCTCACCCGAGCTTGCGCTCCGTCTCTAATGACCTCGTTGTCGACGGGACGTTAAACACTAATCTCCCCCTCCCCCCTACTAAAGTCTATCATACGTAGGTGGTGTTAAAAATTTTAAGCTTCTACGTCAATGTCATTAAAAGATATTGCCATTCATGTCAGATATTTTTATATCTTGCCAGTATCGATACAATTAACAGGCAAAAATCGACGAAATACTCGTTTCCCGGAATGGATGAACTATCGATACGTGTAATTAAGTTTGTGCGGAACCTTCGGTGTGCGAGTACTGCTCGCAATTATCCGGATTTTACTTTCTAGGCCTTGTATTGCGGTTGGTAGCAGCGCTAAAATCTCGCGCGACAGCGATAACAAAGGCGTCTTTAATTACAAGTGTTTACAGACGAGACAAGGCCGAAGTCTACGTCATTAGTGGAGTGGGATTTGAGAGGGATGGTGTTGGCGGTGTGGGGGGAGGGGGAGAGGAGTGGGTGTTGGATGAGTGGGTTGGGGTGGGGAAACTGCGCCAGCGCATCGACGCGGGGAAGCGGCTGCCATCCTGATCCCTCAATGGCACACGCGGCTTCACACCCGCCGGCTGAAATCGTCATTTATACCGTTTAATTTGTCATCACAAACAGGTTGCCAGCAAAAAGCTAATCGCGCATTATTATTTCATCACACAGATTGCTCCACATTAACGAGCCTCAATTATTCATATTCATGTAACGCCAGGTGAGCGTGCCTTCAAAGGGCTTTTAAATCGTCATATTACGCATTCATTAATTTTCTCGATGCCCGCGTTTCATTTATCAGCATCTACGGTGCCACGTCCAAGGTCAGGCGTAATTGGATGGCTGGAAGAGCGCAGCTCAGCTTCGCATCGCTATCCCGTTCAACTCTCCGATGAAAAACGAGGACGAAAACACGAAATACACGTTTACACAGACTGACATCGTGTTCAGATGACACCAGCGGTGCCCTGAAAACATTGTACTGCAACAGTCACCTTTTCAGTATTGCTGAGCGAGCTAACTGATGCAATGATTAAGAAACTGTACCACCAATTTCATGGACTGGAGTTCAGATCCAAGTATAGTCATCCTCATTTAAGTTTTTCAGATATTTCGTATACCATCAACTCATTTTTTGGACTGCTTCTGCAATTATGCCGTGTTTAGTCATCCTCATTTAAGTTTTTCAGATATTTCGTATACCATTAACTCATTTTTTGGGCTGCTTCTGCAATTATGCCGTGTTTAACTTGTTTCCATCCTTGTATCGAGGTGTCGTGGCCTCGTCGTTGTACAGGGTGGTCAGAAACAGCCTTAAATAATTAGGAAAAAATCGATAAACAGTGCCGTTTCCGTGTTAATTATCATTGACGTTAGCCAGTCAGGCCGTTGCATACGCATAGTCAAGCTGTCTGCCAAACAGAATTAGTGTTAGTTGTTCTTAACAGCGTATATAATAGTGCAGGAGCGCCGGCCGGAGTGGCCGAGCGGTTCTAGGCGCTACAGTCTGGAACCGCGTGACCGCTACGGTCGCAGGTTCGAATCCTGCCTCGGGCATGGATGTGTGTGATGTCCTTAGGTTAGTTAGGTTTAAGTAGTTCTAAGTTCTAGGGGACTGATGACCTCAGAAGTTAAGTCCCATAGTGCTCAGAGCCATTTGGACCATTTGAATAGTGCAGGAGCGTGCTTAGCCTTTGGCTCGGGTTCAGTCCTTACTACCCTCCCATATCCAATTTTTGTATCGCTGTCGTGTTCGGTATCAAGAAAACACCAAAGAATACGTTTTGCGACACCGTCTCTGCCGGGCAGCTTGAATTTGCGCGCACAGTAGCCCGATTAGCTTACAGCAATGCTAATTAACTCGGAAACGGAGCAACGAATAGGATTGTTTTCTTAACAGTTATTTCTCAGCACAACCTAATCTGTAACACACTTACAAGCGTTCCAAACTGTTTCTTAACATCCTGTATATCCGCACTGCTGGCTCTGACGTCACTGGTGCCCACTTCCACGCGCCTTAAAGAGCTCCCGTCTTGGGTGTACACGGATTACCGACAGTGGGGCACTGAGTTGAGTCGGAATTACGGCCACTTCCTTGTCTCAAACTCCTTTTTCGTTACCTATCCCCCTCTTGGCCAATTTCTCTTTCTTTCGAGCCTAACGGAATTAAATTTCGTTTGCCCAGGCAGTGTTTCGTTTTCCGTCGTCCACTCAGATCTTTAGAGCTGCTGGCTTGTACCATACGGTGATGGATCACCATAGGCTAAAGGAAGAAAACCCTGAAGAAAAACTCAGTGCACCCAGCTGCCTTTTTGGATTAACGGTGCGAGAGCACCAAAGGGTAGGAGATGACAGAACTCCACAACAAAGGCTGGTAGGGCAGGTTGGAGTCCTGAGCTGTATTGAAAGAAGACAGGCTAGCGAAAGGAAAATCTTGGAAACACGCCCACCGACAGCCAGGCCAGCGACCTCCTGGAAGTAAGTCACTGTTCAGAGTACCAGTACTGCGCTTCGGAAAGGACAGACTACAAATATTACGACCAAGGCTAGGAACAGGTCTAAGAGACGGAAAAAAAAACATATTGTGAGAATTTCGTGATGGAACATAAAATCCTTTAATAACAGTGATAAAGAGCTTATAGAGGAATTGAAACATTATGAAATCACAATACATAGTATCCAAGAGACAAAAAGGATAGGCAAAGCGCAGAAGGAAAATAGCGGAGTTGAGAAGGAGACAAGAGTGAAAGCAGGAGTAGCGATACTTCTCCATAAGAAATACGAAGATCTTATTGAGGAGTGCCAGTACATCCCTGAGAGAATAGTTTTACTAAAACTGAACTCTGCTCATCACAAACTGAACATTATCTACAGCCCAAAGGATTGAAAACGTAGAACAGAAAGAGAGGCTTTGTGAGAGCAGTTACGAGAGATTAGCATCTGATACCTTCAGACGAACTTGCTGTCGTAATAGGGGTTTCAGTCCTCGTATTGGAAATAGTGTCTTCTTTGAGGTTAAACAACGATTTAATGAAGCCTTTCTAAACGATAATGGTGAGATTATGATCAGCTTACGCTCAAGAGTTGAACTTAGGCTAAATAATACCTATATGACCACAAAGAGCAGTGCAAATACACTTTTCAGAGCACAAGAGGTCATAAATCTACAATAGATTACATTGTTGCAAACAGGAACATCCAGACTCAGTCAGTGCTAGATGTTGAGACTTTAAACTCTGCCAACATAGGGAGTGATCACAATCTATTCATCGCAAAAATCAGACTGCATGTAGGAAGGAACAAGACTGCTAAACGGCCGGTCTTCACAGAAGAAAAATTTAATATAGAGTCCTTATGGAATGAATCTACAAAAATCTTATATCAGAAAAGATTAGCAGAGAAAATAAAAGAGAAACCCATTAATGCAGAGGATAACGTAGATCAGCCTTGGGAGAACATCAAAAATCTATTGAAACACCAGCTCAAGATGCACTAGGTACAAGCGTTATAAAAGCAAGAGAAGAAAACAAACAGGGCATAGTGGTTTTGCAAAGAGGTTAAAGAAATGTGTAGAAAAGATATATGTCTATCTGAAATCTAAAACATTCAAAACACAAGAGTGTTATGAGACAAAATCACTAGAATTAGCCGCGCAGGATTAGCCGAGCGGTCTGAGGCGCTGCAGTCATGGACAGTGCGGCTGGTCCTAGTGGAGGTTCGAATTCTCCCTCGGGCATGGGTGTGTGTGTTTGTGCTTAGGATAATTTAGGTTAAGTAGTGTGTAAGCTTAGGGACTGATGACCTTAGCAGCTTAGTCCCATAAGATTTCACACACATTTGAACATTTTTGAACTAGTCAATCGTTTTAAACAGGAACACAGGGAAATCTGTTATAAGCATTTAGAACACGACTTCGAGACAAGACTGGAAACATCAAGAACAAAAAGACTTTTGGAAACCACAGAAATGAAAATTCTACGAAGGATTAAAGGGAGGACATTGTGAGATGAGAAGTGAAAGCAATAGAAAAGAATGTGAAATGGACTCCATTAATGAGTGGGTACATAAGTGAAAGCATGGATGGAACGAACACAGATAGGATAGATGGAAAGTAGATTGTGAAAGTCGTAAGAAATAGAGCCTAAATTATCAGCTGGTAAAAGAAATATTGGCCGTCCAAGGAGAAGAAGGGTTGACTGAGGTGGGGGGGGGGGGGGGGTGGCGGGGTACTGAAGGAAGCAGGCTTTAAACTAGAAAGAAAGAAAGGAAGAAGAAGAAGAGCATTAACTAAGAATAAGATTAGTAAAAAACATATCGGTTTCAAATAATGTTATCTGAACCAGCCGTCGTACTGAACTGTCTTCATATTGTTTCATGCAACATGTCTGCACTACATGCCGGATTGTCTGCCTTTCTGCTCCACAGTCACACTTTGGAGACATGTTAGTTTCTACTTTTACAGTCAGTTCGCACTTTCATCATGATTGATTCTAGTACGGTTTATAATTACCTCGGATTTTGTTGGGACACCAAAGCCAGTCTGTTTTTCAGGGACCCATCAGAATTTATTAAGATCCACAGTTGCATTGCCTTCCTAGTCTTCCTTCTGGTATTGCACAGCACCAGTTGTAATTTGTAAGCATACATACTGCGCAACACAAAGGGTCACTTTCACGAAACCCCGTAATTGTCTCTGAGTCCGTTGCAGAAGTTTTCCTCTGTGGAAGAGCAAATTCCTGGAGCCATGCTGCGTCGCCCTAGGACCCAGAAACGCTTCGAACAGAAATATGTCGACATATGCAGAAAAAGGCAGAACTCAGATGTTAACGTGAGGTGTAAGATGGGTTAAGGATGTAACAATGGCACTAAATTAAACACGATTCTGCCCAATACCATTGTGAACTAGTCACACAGTGGGAAGGTCCTCCCGCCTCGTCTTACCAACATTCACGCCTTGTTTGGACGCCTCTGCCATGAAGGTTAGAAACCCTGGTGCATGGCATTTAAATTACGTGATTTTATTAAGGGTGTCCTAGAAAAACGAGTCAAACACACCGTTGGTGAGTATCGACACGAAAAGCCTTACGGTGATTGCATAAAGGGGGACAATGGAAACAGCACTTCCCTTAGGGTGTTGATTCCTTAATTTCTGCGGCGAAAATGACAGTTTGCTGTACGATGAGCAACATTACGACTTTCTTGACAACTTTTGGCACTGTTGACACCCCGAAGACCATTCCACCGTTTTCTAATGACATCGTAGGACTACAACCTCATTGAATGTAATCGCAACTCTTTGGAATGTTGCGCGACTGCAATTTTTGCTCTGGTATTAAGGATGGAATCACTAGGGACCTTTCAAATCCATTCCACAAAATTTGAACGTGATCCAAGCAGCAAAGGAGAAATTTCCAACACTTCACAACTCGAAAAAGATAACAGAATATTCAACACAAATATCTATGTGTCCGAAACGAAAGATTAATGTTGTACTATCTTTGTTGTGTACATTTTATCATTGATTTACCACGAATAAAATTCGTTGTAAACATACAAGCATCACTGGAGAAGACGATCAAACGTACGAAAGTGTTATACAAACGCTGCACTCCGTCTTCAGGCCAAGAGTGGCCTACCGGGAGCATCCGACCTCCGTGTCATCCTCAATGGAGGATGAGGATAGGAGGGGCGTGGGGTCAGCACGACGCTCTCCTGGTCGTCATGATGGTATTCTTGACCGAAGACGCTACTATTCGGTCGAGTAGCTCAATTGTCATCACGAGGCTGAGTGCACCCCGAAAAATGGCAATGGCGCAAGGTGGCGTGGATGGTCACCCATCCAAGTGCCGACCACGCCCGACAGCGCTTAACTTCGGTGATCTCACGGGAACCGGTGTATCCACTGCGGCAAGGCCATTGCCTTTGTTGTACAAACGCTGAGGCTATTAAATGGCACAAATGGCTCTGAGCACTATGGTACTTAAGACCTGAGGTCATCAGTCCCCTAGAACTTAGAACTACTTAAACCTAACTAACCTAAGGACATCACATACATCCATGCAGGAGGCAGGATTCGAACCTGCGACCGTAGCGGTCGAGCGGGTCCAGACTGTAGCGCCTAGAACCGCTCGAGCACACCGGCCGGCCTGAGGCTATTAAAGGTGATCAGTAGCACTGAGAGATAATCAAAAAGCTGCTGCAGGATACAATACAGAATATACGTCATATCATCTGAGTAACTACTAACACATGAGCAAGCCACATAATTCTACAGGGCGCTTCGGTAAGAGCGGGCAAAAATTTAACTGTACATAGAGGATGTTCCGCTGAACAATTTGAGGTAGGGAACCTGGGGTCAGAGAAGCCAGCTTAAGGAGGTAACAGGAATAAAATCACATTGTTTATACGTTTTTTCATTTACATTACTTACAGTTATGCAAATACCATCATTGACAATGAGCGTACCATTTGTACTGTGTCTTAAAAATGTACTGAAACTGACGACCATCAACCTCATTGCAAGTATGACATCGGCGAACAATGTTCTGACGTACCTTGACAAATATCGCGGGTGTGTTTCGAATCACATCACAGGCAGCTACAATTATTCTGGCAACTAATTCCATCTCCGTATCCACCGAGGTTTCATACAGAAGTTACTTCATATAATAAAGGGGGTTCAGGTCAGGTGACCTCGCAGGCCATGGAATAGCACCTCCCAGTCCAGAGACCAGGAAATGCAACACTGACAATGAGTTGATTGGGGACATCCACACTGGAGTGAGGCGGTGCACCGTCATGTTGTATCCACATCCCCTCACGAACAGCCAAGGCGACAATGTAAATATGATACAACAGAGCCACCTTATGGACAAGTTAAGTAAACAAAACCTGAATCATGACTTCCCAGCAAAGAGGCTCGTCCTTTCCTTACAAGAAACAAAAAATGTGCACGTACATAAAGAGCACAGTACGTATAAATTCGTACGCGCGTTGGTTGTAAATAAGCTAGAAAACTAATGCTAGAGTTAGCGGTAGACCAGTTTACTTCCATATCTCCTTAAGCTGGATTCTCCGACCCCAGGTTCCCTGCCTCAGACTGTTCGGTGGAGCATTCTCTTGTGCCCTGTCACAGTTTTGCACGCTCTTACGGAAACACCCTGTATGTTATATGATAAACGTAAGTAACCTACTTTTATCGTACGTTTTTCACGGAAAATTTTACCATCATTGCAGCCTCATTTGCTAATGGCAAAAATACCGAAGTGACTTTGTTGTGACAGACATATAAGGAATTAATAAAGTATCAATAAAAAAGCAGCACACACTTGGAAGCATGTATGTAATATGACGTTCTCGGTACTAGTACGTGCTGAGGGCCCAGCAGAAAACAAGTATAGATGTAGTGACAATTTTTTACCCTGTGCCGTGGATCAAAGGGAAACTGGACACTCTAATGTATGTTGCCTTTAACAGTGTAGCAGCGGATAGGATCAGTCGGGCTTAGTCAGCAAACGTCTACGGAGCTGCACTTGGCGTAATGTGTCTCGCGCACCAAGAGTGCGTGCGTCCCGACTGCCGTCACTCCGGGTAACCGACGGGAGGAACGTTTCGCCCTATCTTCAGCCTCTACCGATTGGGTTTATCAGCAACTTGAGGATCTCCGTCGACGAAACCTGTGACCATTTCCTCCGTCCTACCCTGTATAGTTCTTTTTCCCATTTAGCTGTATTGGATATAGGTCACACATGGTTGATCAGTATTCTAGGACAGTTCGCACCAGTGTTTTGTAAGCTATCTCCTTCGTAGTTGACTACATGTTCGCCGTATCTTACCAGTGAACCAAATTGTGACCCCTGCTTCAGGGCTGACACAAGACAACGTGGCCGCTGTGAGGAAACTCAACCTCGTTCTCAGCGCTGGGCGAGTCCACCCCGCTGTTCAGAAGGGGTGGCGGGCTCAGTCTGCTGTCGCCTACCGAGCTGTGTATTTTGCCTGCTATGAAGGAAACATTCTCAACCAGCTTCGGCGTGGCTGCTGGCCGACTGCACCACACTGGGGCAACGGATGTGTGCGCACGTCGACTGCGCTGCAGTCTTCCTGAAACGAATTTACACAAACAATTCGGTGAAAAGTGTTGATTCTCCCACATCTCTCAGACTTTTTCGTCATCTGTTTGATGAACTGCCTCTCAGCTTGTTAATGGTCATAGCTATTGTCATATTTTGACATTAAGAAATCCGCTGTGTGAAATTTGAAAAGTTTTCAACGAAAAATAGGGATTCCTATGAGCTTGCGTTAAATGCATAAATTACTGCTTACAAAATTTAGTTAAAATACTGAAATTTGCTTTAAACTTGAGATGAGATCCTTACCTATCTCCAATCTCGAGAAAATATATGTAACGAATTTACTTCCACTTGTGTTCGCAAACAACAGAGAGGAAACGAAATATTGTAACATCCCTCATATCTCAGAAACGGTTCAAAATATCAAAACAAGTGTTTGCAGATGATTGCACTTAAAGGGGATGGTATTTTCTCTTGTAGTTAACATGTGAAATTATCTTACCTATCACAATATAGAAGTACCTACAGATTTTTTTCAATGAAAGAATGAAATGGTTTTAAGGGCTATCGACAGCAGAGGAAATAAGAATTCGTATAGGTTTGCAACAACTTAAGTGAAGCAATTACAAATTTTTGTACTGAGCATGAGCTTCTCATAAACTGTTGACGTGGCGTGTCCTGAATTGTTTGTTTAATAATAGACTGTTGCCCGCAGGTCGTGATCTATTGGCTAGCGTTGTTGCCTCTGGATCACGGGGTCCCAGGTTCGATTCCCGGCCGGGTTGGGGATTTTATTTGTTGGGGACTGGGTGTTTGTGCTGTCCTCATCATTTCATCTTCATCATCATCATCATCATTTGTGGCAGTGTCTAGAGTGGACTGTGAAAAAATTGGGATTTTGTAAGGGTGCTGACGACCGCGCAGTTGAGAGTGCAACAAACCAATCAACATAGACAATTTCAGGATCCTGTCAAATTGCAACTGCCTTAGCATGTTAGCGGCGTAAACTTGTGTAAAACCCGCTGTGGTTTGGCAAAATAAGCTAATTTCAACATAGTAAGAAGAGAAAGAAAGAAAGATAGATAGATTTACATGCCAGGCAAACATAAACCCCTCCTTCCGTTATAGTTTCATTGTAATTCTGTAATGTATTGTATCTTTAATAAAAAATGGCTGACTATGTATAGTTAAGGCTCACTGGCCATTTGACCATCTTCTGTGCGGGTGCACAAACAGTACCTGAACTCTTAAGGGAATCGGCAGTAAATCCGCGAGTAATGAGTATAATGGGCAGGAGCACTATGAATATAGTGCGGGACAATAAGTTGCGAATGTTGGTCTCACGGGAGGCGTGCCAGAGATAAGTCCCTGCAGTCACACTATCCTCTGTGTGCTCTGTGGCTCAGATGGATAGAGCATCTGCCTTGTAAGTAGGAGATCGCTGGTTCGAGTTCCGGTAGGGGCACACATTTTCAATTGTCCAGTTGACTTAAATCAACGCCTGTATGCAGCTTTGGTTATTCATTTCATTGTAAAGGCTGACTTGTCAAATTACTCTTCGTACTGTTTACATGTTCGTTTGTAGACTGCTGCTTGTGGGTAGGCATCAGCTGTTGAACCGCAGCAGCCCTTCTGCGCTGGTGGCTGGCCACCGGTCACACGTCCCCTACCACCACTGCGGTGTCCTACACTTCCATGCCATCTGCACAGGTAGCGACCAAGTTAATATGTGCGCACTGTACTTACGTACATTTAGAGTAAGTGATCGTTTCATTCCACATCCCTAAAAATTCTGACACCGAGGCATTTGTATGAGTTTACTGATTCCAGTTCTAGTCATAGGGCTTTGTGAAGAGCATACTTTTACGTTTCCGAATATTTAAAGCAAGTCATCAAATTTTGATATGCTATTAGGACCTGGCACTACTTCATTACAGTTATCTGCATCACCTGTAAAAAGTTGCTGTTAATATTGTATCCTAGGTCACTAATATGCAACATCAACAGCAGTATTTCGAATCACTTGTCTGTAACTCATCTTAAGTAACCTCTTGAAACACCCCCGATTAAAATTCCTTATATTGGGTTTTGTGTAATTTACCTAAGCCGCCAAACAGTTAATTATTATGATTATATTACCGTGTGCTTAACGGATGAAGGCTGTCTGTTTTCCTACTGTGGTTTTGGGGGTATTTCAACCGAATGCGGCTGTTTTGCAACTGAACAGTGAAATGATTGAAAGTCTGTCTATTATTAAGGACCACAAAGGTAGCGATGTACAAACTGATATATATTTCCTACTAACACACAAATTCTGAGGCAGTTGCTACCTTCGCCTTACACGTCTAATTGCAGTTATACCTTTTTATTGGTTGTTGATTTTCAGTACTTTGTCACACGCAATGCTGATGGTTAACATTCACAACAATCCTCACTGCAATCCATGGTTGTTGCTGGCCGACGCGGTTGACGCGAAACACGCACTTGTCACTTTTGGTTTCATATCACTCGCGAATCGGTATCGATGAGGGTCCACCGCACGACGATCAGGGGGACGTGCTCACTCGTCATACTCCGGTGAATTTTACCGTTTACAATTCACTCGACCACCATTCTTGCCCGTCTCTCCAACACCACTGCTCGCTCGACACACACTAGTACTACTTCTCACTCGACACTCGTCTCACTGCCTCCTGCAGCGCTTGACAATCGACTCCTGTCTGCTATCGACCTGGGCGTCGCATACTAGCATCTATGTTCGTGGGATCACGGATCCCTTACACTCTACATTTGTCGATGGGTCTCCATGTCTGATAAAATGCTGAGTCCTTCTTACTAGTCCAGACAACGAAAAAACAACTGAGAAATACATCCGTGTGGTTGGAAATTTTTGTACAGTGGTAGAGGGAAGTGTAATAAATAACATGCACAATGAATAACATACGTGCAGATGACTTACAAGCGTGGGGTTGGGGATCGTTTAAAGGTCACTTTTCCTAGTTTTTCTGGTCTATCGCGAAACAGCAGATTCTGGCCAAAATGTTTCCCAGTACAAAATTAAACTAGATATAATTTACCACAAGAAAAGAACCTATTCATTTTTTCTCTAGCTTCTGTGTTGCATTGGATGGACAATCCCCGATTATTAAAAATAAAGTTTTTGTGTTAAAAAATTAATGAATATTCTTAAATAAAAGGGGTTAAGAACAAATATTAAATGTCAGTTCCACATCCAAATGCAGTAGCACCGTATTAAGGAAAAAACTGTGTTCTGAGAGAGTAACAGGATGGAAAGTCAGGAGCGCTGGTTAGATGCGTGAGGGGAGGTAGGCCTCCAGATTGAGGTCATGTAGTTCCCTCCTTCATAGATTTGCAAAATGCTTTCTCTCTATCGCACTCCGACGCAAAATCAGCTACGGGTGTTTCAAAAACCTATCAACCCATTCCGCAGCTCGGCTTATGAATCACTACCGTCGCACTTTGCTGACAGCCTTGGGTAGTTTATTTTTTCACAAAGTGTGATGAACGCTATAGTAAATACAGATATTAGTTCGCAATGATACAAACGCAAGAAAAGCATCTGGCCAGATGCTACGTAAATCTCTGCAAACTGTTCTACAATGCTACGTGGGAAACTGATTCTTAGTCATCCTGAATGGCTGTTGTACCATTCTTCCGGCAAAGCCAAAGACAACTTCCTCCACCAAGAGTGCTGCTGGATTTTCTGTTTGCAGCCATAGGCAAAAGACTTTTTTTGTAGGAAATTTAATGTAATTTAATATTGTTCTGGTAAAATTTTCACTAGAGCGGCGGTTTCCGAGATATTCAAGAAAAACCAAAGAAAATGACTTTCGCACATGTCATATTATCGTAAAATTCTGGCCATTACGCAACAAACGTCCAATGGGCATGAAGTAATTAGCATTTCAGTGAAACCGCAGAGATTAGTTAGTAGTAACGCAATAAAGAAAGATTACGCAGTGATACAAAATTGTTAAGGCTTTCGTGGCCACTTGTTGACAAACTGCCTATTGGCTTCTGTCTCGGGTTCTTCGGCCGACGTTCATCTAATGATTTTTCTGACGTTTCGCCAGCACGAGTGGCTGGCATTGTCAAAGCTTCACCCTCCATTGCCGGTGGTGAACTGGAGCCGAGCTCGCGGGCGCAGACTAATTGTACCTGGCGCGCCAGGTCAATTTCTCATGGAAGAACCGCACTTGAATTTGATTGTTTGTGATGAATGCGTATAAAAAAATGGTTCAAATGGTTCTGAGCACTATGGGACTTAATAGCTATGGTCATCAGTCCCCTAGAACTTAGAACTACTTAAACATAATTAACCTAAGGACTTCACACAACACCCAGTCATCACGAGGCAGAGAAAATCCCTGACCCCGCCGGGAATCGAACCCGGGAACCCGGGCGCGGGAAGCGAGAACGCTACCGCACGACCACCAGCTGCGGACGAATGCGTGTAACATAGTGTGTGAGAGAAAGAAAGTTTTACAAGCACATGTCTGCATTCGACAGCGGCAGTATCATGGTCTATTAAGGCCGAGATTGATCTTTCCAAGGTAGTCAAAATCTCACGGGTGTCGTGCGAAAAAGCGGAAAGCCATACACAGCCCATGCAGGGTCTCAACACTCCCATGCGACTAATTTCAAGGCCGTGTAGGATAGTAGAGTGACGTAACTTGCAATGAATCAGAAAATAGTCTTGTTTGCAGCAAGACGTATCCTTTGGGACTGAGCGTCGACTGAAGCACTGCTGACAGTTACGCGTGTTGCAGCTTCACGTGACGCGGCAGCAGACAGTCGCGGGGTGACAGTGATGAGCCCAACGGCAACACCGAACACGTGAAAGGCATCAGACTGTCTCTTTAGGTGAATCACAGTTCCGCGTATAGAATCGTGGTTCCAATGGTGACGGTCGTTGCCCAGTAGCTAGAGTTAGTTGAAACCTGGGTCGTCAAGGAAGGCGGTTACGATTGTGGACGGGGCCCTAATCAGTTACTGTTGGTTCCCTTTTGCAATTACACACATTTGTTTTAAAACGGTAATTCCAGACTCAGCAATAAATAAATACATCACACTTCATTAATGGAGGAATATGGCTCTGAGCACTATGCTACTTAACTTCTGAGGTCATCAGTCGCCTAGAACTTAGAACTAATTAAACCTAACAAACCTAAGGACATCACACACACCCATGCCCGAGGCAGGATTCGAACCTGCGACCGTAGCGTTCGCTCGGCTCCAGACTGTAGCGGCTAGAACCGCACGGCCACTCTGGCCGGCAATGGAGGAATAAACAACTGTGTAATTAATAGTGCTTTCAGTACGTAACAATTTACCAAATGAGCATAAAATACAGACACAGCAAATAATGTTTTAAAAGCAAGCCAATGTCATCCCAATTAGAATTTTAATGCATATAACCACAGTCACGGCTGAAGGCCTATAACGCCGAGAACGGAAATTATAGAGCATTTAACAAATACACTGTAATACAGCAATGCAATAGCAAAGTTTAATTTAAAAACACAGGCAAATGATTACCAAACGGGCAAGACAAAATGATGATAACTTGGTAGCATAACCATTTAAACCTGCTGTAACGCCAAGAATGGCAATTATATGAAAAGATTTAGAAACGTACACTAAACAGCAAATAAAATAATAAAACACAAGGGCCAGTCACATACGGTGCACCAGAAATCAAGCTCTGAGTAGGTCTGGCAAAAAACTCTTCTGTGAGCGATGAGATAGGCAGCCAAGGGTTGCATTCACTTCGTAAGATGGTAGCTCAGACTAGTGGCAGTCTAACGAATGACTAATGGTAATCTTACTGAGGCTACCTGACCTCCAATAAACCAAATGCAAAGATGTAAAAATACGCCAAAGCCAGAACCGGCGGTCTGGACTCCGCCCGCACAATACTGTGCTTAGAGCGCCCAGAACAAAAGGAATCACTACCACCAGAGTAGAAGAATCGCCAACCAACCTACAATCACGAAAGCTGTCAAAACTACACGCCTCACCAGACAGCAGCGGCAAGGCGAGGAAACGTACACTGCCGTTACATACACTAACCCCCAGGGCAGGGGGAGTTAGCGGCCACGAGGCAGGAAAAATACAGCTGGTTGAACTTAACAAATAGTAACAAACTGAACTCAATAAACAATAATTAGAAGTCCTGGAAAGCTAATCAGATCCGCCTTTCCCAAGCACGTCCACTCGCTGCTCGTCACCTCGGCAACACTATGAGTGGCAACGTGAACCAAGTCACTGGAGAATCGCAAGATCTCATAATGGTGGAGGTTTCACTATTAGAATCCAAATGTACTCAACTTAATACTTGCAAGATCCGATTTACGACGAGGTCGTGCACCCTCATGACCACAGGCCTTTGATCCGGCAGTCCATGAGCGTCGCCAATGGTCCCGGCGTTTTCTCGCACTGGGTGGCCCTCGCTCCTCCTGAGTCCCCAAACGAACTGCACACTGACTCGTCGAGGAATAAGTACGATGTCGCCTCAAAGATAGGGCCACAGTTACTACATATCGATAACCGCAGTTGCTGCCTCTAGCGGACAGTAAATGCTTGCGAAACCAAGTGGCACCAGTCAACGCGAGAAGACGACAAACAACCGCAACTATGTCAACTAAACGATACGGTCTGGCGTCCAACAGATGACAGAAAACTACAAACAACACCAACGCTAGCCGCAGCACAGCTCAAGCAAATTGTACGAACCTCGTTTCTTAGGAAGCCGTGCACCTGGATATAAATAAAACTCTCGAGTTATATGTGGATGGTATTCTAGCTATTGTGCAACGTAAAGAAGGTGGTGTCCAAATCTACAGTGAGCAGTAACAGTTTTAGCTCATTTCTAAAAGTGAGCGCTCGCCAGACCATGCGTAATGTCTCATAAGTTGGCAACAACACAAAACTTACAGCGTAATTTTCTAATGGTTTCCGAACTGCTGTTGAAACGGCTTAAGAAACTCCCTGAAGGCTCGCTGCGCTGTTGACAGCTTTCAACTGCCAAGAGATAGTGGCTGCAGGCGAAAACTTCTGATAACACTGAGACGTTACCATAGAAACGTTTACAAAATCACGTTGCTTTATTGGTTGTGGTAAGTGTATGAAGCTTCTGTACACAGACCACATCAACAGTCAGGGATGAACTAGGCCGACTCAGGTACAGTAGTACTAACCCAATCAATTAGAACAGTGTTCTACTGATTTACAATGAGAAAGTAATTCATTGACACCATCTTTATTTTTGTAAGTGTAATGTCAAAGTCGTTAATTCATTCTACAGTGTATTTACTTCTCTTACACTACTTCTGATAAAAGCCATCTAGAGTGATCACTGGTTTCTTCTTGGTGGGCTTTTGTAAATAACATGTTGTAGTTTTGCGGTTCCTGCATCTCTTTTGTGTCACTTCTTTGGGGGGTGGGGGGTGCTACGGATTCATAGGATACAATACTATTGTTTGAAAATAGTAAAAGATGTTAAGAGAGTGAGAAATATTTTTACCCAGTGACTGCGAAATTTGGCGACAGGAAATCTACAAGCACCAAAGAATAAGGTAAGCTTTTTGTTTTATTTATATACTCAACTCAGTTTAAAAAAAAAAAAGTAGGTTGTACGTGCAGCATATGCAACAATGAACTTATCAGATATCGTTGTCTGATCTAATAATGAAATATTATCGTTATAATTCTTTTAATTTCGAAAACAGTAATGATTTATACGGCGATGAGACCCCAGGAGTGAGACTGTCTTTTTGAATCCACGCAGACAGTGCGTAGGTTTGTCTGCTATGTTTCACACCGTGTAGCCATTCACCATTGTGGACTCATCTCGTGTGTGAAAATGTGACATAAACAGTTTCTTGTAAGACAATACACCATTCAAAATAACTTTGAGTTTACCCAGTTGCTCCATAATATTGCGACTGAGGCTCTCGGTACATGCACTAGAAGTTGCTTGTTTAGTAGTTACAGAAAGATAATTTTTCATAAAATCTTAATCAAAATGACTGCGGTCTCTATTTTTTTCTTTTACTTTGCTTTTAAATATAATTCTTCTCTTAAATTTAATTTGTGTTCCTTTAAAGCCTCATTTCAATCATAGCATTAATTTTATTATTTTGCACAAGTTCAGTGAAGTGAATTGGTATTAAAAATGTGATTGCTATATGGTAGTGTTTTATTTTCTCAAGGAGTTAAAAAAATTACGTTTTAAATGTCTACATGAGGATAAACATCCAAGAAAATGTACATATCGTTTTGAGAGCTTAATTAAGTGCTGTTTTACTTTATATCCTAAACTTTGAGGTTTAAACGAAACCACGAGCTTCTTCTTAACATATGCTACGGACCCAGCGCTGGCATAATACAGCATTGCCGTTGCCATACGGCATTCATCATCATTACAAGACCAGTCCTTCACGTGTTACTATTTGGTGTCATTCGGCTCACAACACAATCAGTTATAGGTTGCACGTACAGTACTTTGGATAGCATCCGTCACCTTTCTGACGGATTAAGGCTGGTGGCTGTGCTGCATTTTAGGGGCCACTATGATGTTTTCTTTAAAAAAAAATGCAAGACATCATGTTGTTCATTCTTTTGTGACGTACGCCGATACAGACGGTATGGCAATCGACACTTTTTCCAAGTAAAATTATGAAAATGGGAAAATATTTTGTCGTGGGTTGCATCTTTAGCAACAAGCTGAAGTGTCAAGGAGAGATGTACCTATATCTTTCACACGAGCACAGTTCGAGTCAGTGCCGGTCCATATTAGGGCTGTTGTTGCTGGCAGAGGTGCAATCTCTGTATACTACATTATGCTCCGTTTATACTCCCAAACCACCAATAAATTTAATCGTGTTTCATTCCTCCTACGGTATGCTGTATAACCGCAATAACTAATAAATCTTTATTTGCTATCATTCCTGACTGCAATGTCAGTGACCTGTAGCGTACTTTTATTAAGAAGCGTCGGTGGGGTATTGAATGAAATGCTTTTCGGAACCCTGGAGATACTGTTTCTGCCCGACTGCCGTCTCCACATCTTGGGGCGTAAGTTGGGCTTCAGTTGACCAACGTTTCCGAAGTCTCTGCTTGTTGGCTGCCAGGAAGTCACTTTGTTTAACATACCTCATCAAGTTTGATTCAGAATGGTTCAAATTGCTCTAAACACTACGGGACTTAATATATGAGGTCATCACTTTCCTGGACTTGGAACTACTTAAACCTAACTAACCTAAGGACGGCACACACATCCATCCCCGAGGCAGGATTCGAACCTGCGACTGTAGCAGCAGCGCGGTTCCGGACTGAATAGCCTACAACCGCTCGGCCACAGTGGCCGGCCATCACATTTGAGCTCTGAATCAGAATATATTCTGACGTTCTACAGCAGACGGATCTCGATGACATTTGGCAGTAGGTTCATGGTCGCCCACACAAATTTTTACAAGAGGGGGCAAGAATCAAAACTAGTCAGTTTTCGTATCTCTGCTTCGGTGAATTTGAAAACGTGTCTTGCTACACGTAGCAGATTTGACAGAAGGACGCAAAACTTATAATATCTCAAAGATTGATAGTTATCTACTTAAGTTTTAACTTTTAACTTTGGTGCCCAAACGGTAAATGCTATTGATATAAATAATGATGCCACGTTATTCATTGAACAGTCTGAAACCAATTTCGGTTGTTGTCGGACACCGTGGAATATTCCCACTTCAGCCCCTACAGTTTCATGACGTTCTGGTAGGTGGCGGTGCGGTAAGTAGCCCTCAAAATGGCGTTCGTAACGAAGACGCGTTCCAAGCAGAGAGCTGTCATTGAGTTTCTTTTGTTGGAAAAGCAGAGCATCACAGATATTCAGAGCCGCTAGCAAAACGTTTACGGAGACCTGGCAATGAACAAAAGAGAGACAATAATCGCAACAACTTTTCCGATCTCCAGCGTGCCGGCCGGCGGCACACAGCTGTGAAACTGAAGGAACGGCTTTAGCGTGTCCGTCGCCACAAAAACGCAAACGAACTTCTTCTCTGCCACGGCGGATTACTGGGACGTATATTTCCGCCATTTTTATGTATAGGGTATCTGCGACGCAATCCGTGCGCCTATCTGTAGCTCGCTAACGAGGGAACATTCTCAGGTGTCACTCAATGATCTTGACAGAACTTGGCGTGCGTAGAGAGGAGGCAAAATAGTGCAATACGGAAATTTGTGCGCAATCTCACTTTTAAGGAGGAAAAAACATCTCGAAAGGTAATTTGGCAATTTAGTTTTAGAGGGGATACCTTCGAAACGATGACACATAAAAAACCGTTTTTATATAAAAGTTCATATGCAGTTAATGTTCTCGAAAACTGTATAATCAGCTTTTGTAATAATTTGAAATTTTGCAAAACACCCAACCACCATTAATTAATTTTGGAAAATGAAAACGTTTTTACAACACATATCAATGGAGCTTTCAAACAACGAACATCCACGGGTAATAAATCTGTTTTCTGTACCATTTCTGGAAAACAACCTGTACACAGTGTGTTGTCGGAGTATTTTCAACTTTCTTAATTTAAGTATCTAAACGTTTATTATTATTCTAATTATTTATTTTATTTATATTTGTTTTGTATTTTAAATTGTTATTTTATGTTTTACAGTCATGGCTCTTAGCTTTTACGTGTATTCTGATTGAAATTTCTAAGTAACTCATTACAATGATAGAAAATCCAATAACGATAGTTTTTAAAGAAATGCTTAAAACATAACGTTTCTTACCCGATGAACGAAATTGCTTCACGTAATATACGACGTCTGATCAAAAACGTCCGGAACATTCATAATTTCACGCCAATTGTGTGTTGGGGCGAAATTTGGTTGGCATCCCTGTACACGCCTGTGTTTAGTGTGTAAGTACCAGAACTTTCATTGTTGTCTGTCTGTTAGCTATCGTTCAGTGCTGTATTGAGTAAAACGTTGTGTCGCACAGTTTGCGGATTTCATATTCTACTCTCCAAGCAATCGCATCAACAATATTATCATTTTCAGTTCTACTGATTCATATAAAATATCCATTGGAGATGGCAGGGTTAGAAGAGCAACGCGTCTGCGTTAAATTTTGCGTGAAAATCAAGAAAACCTTACAGAGACACACCAAATGATGTAGGAAGCCTACGGTGACGAGTGCTTGAGTCAAGCTCAATATTACGAATGGTTGATCGGTTTAAAAATGGCCGGACGAAAGTTAAAGAGGACCCTCGTTCAGGACGCCCTTCGACTTCTACCAACGACGCCCATGTTATGAACGTCAACGAGATTGTGCGTACCAATTGAAGACTGACTGTTTTAGAGAGTGCAGAAGAATGCAACATTTCAGTTGGACCATGTCATAAAATCCTGACAAGCATCTTGGAACGCATTGTGTTGCAGCCAAGTTTATCCAAAGGCTCATGAGTCAAGACCAGAAAGACCTTCGCCTCACAGTCTGTGAAGAGCTTTGGAAAGACAAATGAGAATGAAATGTTGTTTAATTTATTTATTTATGTACACGTCAAGTTCCGTAAGACCAAATTGAGGAACAAATCTCCAGGGTCATGGAACGTGTCACTACATAAAATTACAACATAAAAGTAATAACAGATGAAAATAAATGTTTCTGAACACGAAAAAAGACAGTCCATAAGTTCAAACAGCAATACAACACGAATCAGCTTAATCTCTCAAGGAACTCCTCGACAGAATAGAAGGCGTGGCCCATGATGAAACTTCGGTTTCGATTTGAAAGCGCGTGGATTACTGCTAAGGTTTTTGAATTCGAGTTGTAGCTTACTGAAAATGGATGCAGCATTATACTGCACCCCTTTCTGCACAGGACTTAAGGAAGTCCGATCCAAGGTTTGACTTCTGCCGAGTATTAACTGAGTGAAAGCTGCTTATTCTTGGAAATAAGCTAATATTGTTAACAAGAAATGACAGTAAGGAATATATATATTGTGAGGCCAATGTCAAAATACCCAGACTCGTGAACAGGGGTCGACAAGAGGTTCGTGAACTTACACCACTTATTGCCCGAACCGCCGGTTTCTGAGCCAAAAATATTCTTTTCGAATAGGAAGAGTTACCCCAAAATATAATACCAAACCCCACAACAGAATGAAAACAAGCACAGTAGACTAATTTTCGTGTCGAAGGATCACTCACTTCAGATACCGTTCGAGTAGTAAAAATGTCAGCAATAAGTCTTTGAACAAGACCCTGAGCGTGGGCTTTCCACGAAGCTTACTATCAATATGAACACCTAGAAATTGAACTGTTCACATTCACTAATCATATGCCCATTCTGTGAAATTCAAACGTAAGGTTTTGTTGAATTGTGTGTTAGAAGCTGTAAAAACTGAGTCTTACTGTGAAACTGGGGACAAACAAAAAATTCTTATTGCGCTATGTTACCTCATCTACACTCCCGCCAAGTTTCATCAAAGCCGTTTACTGACACTTGGGAATGTTTCCTTCTAAGAACTGAAGAAGGCTGCAACAGAAGAAGTGATGACATTATTTCGCCAAAGGTGTGTAAAGGTTCATATACAACTTGATTGCAGGTAAGTACCTAAACTGCAGCCGTGCCAAGCAATCGGCATAATTTTCAGTGAACTTAGTGATATCTTCCTAATGATACAGTATTTCTCGTCGCTGTAGGCAATTTTGAGTGCCTCATCTTGTGAACGCCTATGGGTAGGTCAATAATTCTTCGAAATTGCACAACTTTCAGCACGTTAGGTACAGTGCGTGAGCACAATTTATTCTTGATATGAAAATGGTAGACTACGAGAGAAATGTGCTTACGTCATCGATGTCGTTGCGCTGCGAAGGTGTTCGTGAAATTTATTTTAAAAAGATGCTACTTTTCACTAGCGATGAGAGCGCAACAAGATATAGTACTTCTTTGATATACAACTAAATTCTGGTAAGAAAGATAGAAATATACACAAATTACATCAGAAATCGATTTAAAATCTTATATTGATTTGTGCACGAGATTTTCTGAGATTATTTCTGTCGTTATCTTGTTCATCTTAGTCTTACTGTACGTGCTAACAAAATTATAAATTTGCGTATTGCTGACGACAGAAGTCGTTACATCGTTCAAACCGTAGATACTTTACAGCTAACAGATTTATCACAATACGGATGCGTCGGCTTCCATCGCTGGCTGCGGGTGATGTGGAGGTACAGCCATACTTTTGGCTTTTATTTATTGACTTATTCATTAGAACACGCGGCCATTGATGGTGTTGAGTTTGAAACTGAAACAAAGGTTTTTGAGTTTTGCATCACTGATGTTACCTTTGATGGCACTATCTACTCGTGAACCTCTATCTTATGTTTGGCTGTTCATCATATCGTTTTACATATTTTTCTTTTACATTACGCGAAAGTCTCATCAAATATCAAGAGCAACTTGCTCTGCCTTGTGTAGAAGTTTCGTAATTACTTCGTGCATACTGTACAACCTTAGGTTTCCCTCAAAAATAAATAGAGAACCGTCAGAAAATCCAACAATTCCAAAGGGATTACCTATTAACTTACCAATATTCACAGCACACCTGTTTCATCAGAAATACAGCTCTGTTGCTCCATGGTCCTGTACGGCGAAGCAGCAGATTCCTGTTCCCGTCACAGCAAAAGGACTTCATTTGAGGGCTGGCGCAGGAAATCTCAATAATAGATGTTCTTGAGCAAGAATTATTCATTGCGGTGGCATTGCAGAAGTCGCTAACCGAGGTTGCTCCATTACAACAGAACTAGGGCTGCGAAGTTTCTCGCATGACAGGGAAGGTGGGGAAATGATGTCACGGTTGCTCAGTGGGTCATGCCTTGCGCCTTGATCTTGTTGTGAGTGAGGGAGAAAAACTAATACCATTTTATAAACAGTAATGGATGGGGACTGAATATTTACCACCAGTTTTAGAGAAGTAGCAGCCAGAACCGAGGGTACATCTAAGCTCGTTTGCGATTTGAGATGGGTCAACAAGCTGCCAACACCAGACTTGTCTCCACTAACTGAGGCTCTGCTGTCCCTGATAAATGCTACGATCTTGGTTCCTACCAAATGGTGGGTCACCTGCTGTCGAGCCACCACCCGCCAACTCCAAATGTCCACAGTTCGTGTCAGTGGTATACAGTTTTTCCTGTCCGTCTCCTCCTGGGTAGGAGGTATGTCATTGCCTGTATGGACACAAGTCACCGCTGTGAACCGGCATCGACTACGATGTTTGCTTATGAACACCTCGATGCACCTCGCACCGAGCTGCGTATTCGTGCCAGTCGCCTCGACTACTTGAATCCGCCAGTAACGGCGACCGAGTCAGCGCCGCCTCTGCAGTGCTGAGCACACCGGCTGTGAGAAGAGGCTGGTTGCTACCTCAGCATTCTTCGTCGGCGCCTTGAGGCACGTTCGCTGCCTTCTAGTACAGCCACGACTGTTGTACACTCCTGGAAATTGAAATAAGAACACCGTGAATTCATTGTCCCAGGAAGGGGAAACTTTATTGACACATTCCTGGGGTCAGATACATCACATGATCACACTGACAGAACCACAGGCACATAGACACAGGCAACAGAGCATGCACAATGTCGGCACTAGTGCAGTGTATATCCACCTTTCGCAGGAATGCAGGCTGCCATTCTCCCATGGAGACGATCGTAGAGATGCTGGATGTAGTCCTGTGGAACGGCTTGCCATGCCATTTCCACCTGGCGCCTCAGTTGGACCAGCGTTCGTGCTGGACGTGCAGACCGCGTGAGACGACGCTTCATCCAGTCCCAAACATGCTCAATGGGGGACAGATCCGGAGATCTTGCTGGCCAGGGTAGTTGACTTACACCTTCTAGAGCACGTTGGGTGGCACGGGATACATGCGGACGTGCATTGTCCTGTTGGAACAGCAAGTTCCCTTGCCGGTCTAGGAATGGTAGAACGATGGGTTCGATGACGGTTTGGATGTACCGTGCACTATTCAGTGTCCCCTCGACGATCACCAGTGGTGTACGGCCAGTGTAGGAGATCGCTCCCCACACCATGATGCCGGGTGTTGGCCCTGTGTGCCTCGGTCGTATGCAGTCCTGATTGTGGCGCTCACCTGCACGGCGCCAAACACGCATACGACCATCATTGGCACCAAGGCAGAAGCGACTCTCATCGCTGAAGACGACACGTCTCCATTCGTCCCTCCATTCACGCCTGTCGCGACACCACTGGAGGCGGGCTGCACGATGTTGGGGCGTGAGCGGAAGACGGCCTAACGGTGTGCGGGACCGTAGCCCAGCTTCATGGAGACGGTTGCGAATGGTCCTCGCCGATACCCCAGGAGCAACAGTGTCCCTAATTTGCTGGGAAGTGGCGGTGCGGTCCCCTACGGCACTGCGTAGGATCCTACGGTCTTGGCGTGCATCCGTGCGTAGCTGCGGTCTGGTCCCAGGTCGACGGGCACGTGCACCTTCCGCCGACCACTGGCGACAACATCGATGTACTGTGGAGACCTCACGCCCCACGTGTTGAGCAATTCGGCGGTACGTCCACCCGGCCTCCCGCATGCCCACTATACGCCCTCGCTCAAAGTCCGTCAACTGCACATACGGTTCACGTCCACGCTGTCGCGGCATGCTACCAGTGTTAAAGGCTGCGATGGAGCTCCGTATGCCACGGCAAACTGGCTGACACTGACGGCGGCGGTGCACAAATGCTGCGCAGCTAGCGCCATTCGACGGCCAACACCGCGGTTCCTGGTGTGTCCGCTGTGCCGTGCGTGTGATCATTGCTTGTACAGCCCTCTCGCAGTGTCCGGAGCAAGTATGGTGGGTGTGACACACCGGTGTCAATGTGTTCTTTTTTCCATTTCCAGGAGTGTAGTTTGTTACGGAATAAAAGGAAAATTTAACATTGCTGTTTTCATGACGGAGATCGTCGGATCACACGGTAACCACCTGGTGTACCACTGCAGCCACGCCTGAGGCCCATTCGACCACAACCAGTCCACCTCCACCACCCATCGTAACAGTCATTCACCCCCGACCCCTACAAGCAGCACTTCTTTCTCCCTCCAAGTCTCTTCTTGAATCAGTCGGTCTTCTACTCCACGGTACAATCACATTAATGTGACAACCGCCTGTGTTTGCCGTCAACGTGCAATGAACACTCACAGCTGGTAAGTGGCAGGCTGGCTGTGTAGGGTGTATAAAACATGTAGGCGAGACGCTTAGAACACTGCAGTCGTCGACGTAATACGGAAACGAAGCGTTTTATCTGACATCCATAAGGTCATGATCATTGGATTTCAGACCATGGGTCGAAGTATTTGTGAAACGACTAAGTCTTTCATCGTCCCATTTGCTGCCGTGATTAAAGTACACTGTGCATGATAGAAACTGGGACAAAACTGGCACAAAACTGGGACGAGGCTGTTGTGATTCACCACGGGTCGTAGACGAACAGGAGTGAACGACGGCTAAGGAGATGCGTACGAGCGAATAGACTGTTGAGAAACTGACCACCCAAATGAGCCGAGCGCCAACGAAAATTGTCTGCCCAACGACCGTTTAGCGAATGCTCCACAGCAGGTGCCTGGTTCATGCACCCACGCTGACCGCCGTTCATTGGCGATGTAGGCTGGGTTTTACACGCCAGTACTGCAATTTGACTTCCAGTGAGTGGCAACATGTGGCGTTTTCAGATGAATCACATTTCATGCCCCATTGGACAGACGGCCGTATGCACGTACGGCGTGAAACCTCTGACAGCCAGCACCCTCCAACCATCTTCGAAAGGGTTCAGGACGGAAGAGGGAGCGTTATGGTCTGCGGAATGTTTTTCGTGGCATTTCCTGTGTGCTTTTGTCATTTGGAGGGCACAATGGAACAACACAAGGATGCACCTGACCCTGGCGACCATTTCCACCAGTACATTCAGTTTGTTTCTCCTCGGCACGATGGCATTTATCAGCAGGACAATGCAACATGCCATACTTGGCAGTGTACGTGCGTGGTTCTGAGAGTAACAGGATGAGTTTACCGCACTTTTTGGCCTCCAAACTCAACGAATTAAAACCCAGTCGAGAATATGTGTTACCAACTCTATCGGACTGTTCGTGTCATGGACTGTCAACCGAGAAACGTAGCACAGCTGGCAACGCTACTGGAGTCGGTATGGCTTCATATTTTCCAGAACCTCAGTGACTCTCTTTCTGCACGTCTCGCGACGGTCCATGTTCGAATAGGTTTTCCACGCTCTTCGTAGGTGGTCACATCACTGTGCGTGGCAATGTAGATGCTTAAGTTTCGTTTCATATGTGAGTTCTGGCAAGGAATCTCAGAGTTCTGAAGGTATGAAACCATCAATGTTAGTTGGCGCCAGGTTTGTAGTTAGCACTTGTAGTTAGGTATTAACCTTGAGCAGCCATTATGACGGAGAAATTAAGTTAGAATAAAAAGTGCTACGATAGTGCCGAATTCAAACGTCCTTCTCGTCACCCTGATATTTTCTCCTATCATCTGATATTTGTTTGTTCGATAGAGGCTCCACAATGTTCGAGTTGTTACCGCTGAGATGACGTTGCAAGCTTTAGCAGTTCAATTAGCTGAGTTTAGAGCAGTCAATGCAGGTACGGTCAAACAATTAAAGGCTTTAAGAGGGCAGAGGCTTTCGTCTAGTTTACTGCTTCTACAATACGGTCAACTACCACTGGCCGCGTTAAGTGTGCTGAGAATTTTACGGAGGAAAAACAGAGAAGTGGCCAGGACGCACGGGAGAGACTGTTCATGAATGGACAAGTTATGTTAGGCATAAGGAGATTAAGAAAGGGTAGAATTGGCGCGAAAGTGAATTGTCAGAAGAAAGAAGGTAATATTGAGCGTTTAATTCAGGCAGAAGGCTGTAAAATTGGAGAAGTCCCTCACTCGGTCAGCATACATGGCTTTCGTGAGGAGGACGTGGGTTGTAATCCAAGTACCGCCATGGGGTGTTCCTTTGGTGTGAGGATTGGTACTGGATGCATTCAGCCTCGTGACGCCAACTGAGAAGCTGCTTGACCGAGCAGTAGAGGCTCCACGGTCTGGAATGTATACAAAACGACCCGCAGAGCGATGTGCTGACCACATGCCCTCACAAACTGCATCCGCATTACGCCACAAGGCAAATGATGACACGGCGGCTGGTAGACATCCTTCAGGCCTTCATTGCCGGCGAGAGCTCGTTAAGATTGCGGAAGCTACAGGAAATTATATAAGGTTACCAGCTCCAATATTTTCCGAAAATTCGGAGTCTAAGTAGATTATATTGACAGACGAAGTAAATGTGTTCTATTCTGAGACGAAATTGTGTGTGGATCGCCACGTGGGCATTTTTTTTTTTTTTTGCAATCGTTTGTCTTCAGTCTTGTTTGATGCTGCCAGCCACGAATTCGTCTCCTGTGCCAACATAGTTGCCTCAGAGTACCACTTGCAACTTACGTCCTCAGTTATTTGTTGGATGTGTTCCAGTCTCTGTCTACCTCTAGTGGTTACCCTCTGGAGCTCCCTCTAATAGTAAGGAAGTTTTTTCCTGATGTCTTCACAGCTGTCCCATCATCTGTTCCCTCTTGTCTGTGTTTTCCATAATTACTTTCCTCACCGATTCTGTGGAGAACTTCCTCATTCCTTACCTTATCAATGCACCTAATTTTCAACATTCTTCTGTAGCAACACATCTCAAATGTTTGTATTCTCTTCTGTTCCGGTTTTCCCACAGTCCCTGTCTCACTGTCATACACTGTGTAGTTATCTGTTTCGATTAGTTTTAGTGAGTGAAAGTCAATCTGAAAGTGTATCCGAAACTATAGGTAGCTTCACACTAACTGTTGGTGACAAAAATTCAACTGCAAGAATGCATAGAATTATGTAACTGTGTAACCTTAAGAAAATCATGTCCTCTCTGAAACTTATTGTAATCACAAAATCTGACTATGAATCTTGATAAAAGAAAAATGATTATTTTGAAACTAAAGTTGGTCCCTGTGGAATTTAGTTAAAAGGAGAATGTGTTCTCTACACCTGTGTCAAACTGCTTTTGAAACTACAGCGCGTCTCGATAACAGAGCTGCGAAATCTAACTACAGAGGTACACAGATGTGCAAAGCGTATTCTAGAAACATTGCTATCATTCTTGGTTCATGATTTTTTATTATGGTTGTTAAATAGATTGAAAATTAATTGACTCTTGGGATGTGGACAATGACTCTTGTTTAAACAAATTCAATTTCAATTTCATTTCCTTTGTCTTAATAACATTTAATGAAATTTCAAGAATAATTAAGGTTTCTCTGAAATTACTTAATTATAATCCAAGAATCATAAATATTGAACTTCACATTTATAATTTCTCATTGAACTAAATTCCAAAATCTTATTCTTAAATCCATTTCTCTCTCAATGATCGATAAATCTTAACAAGAAATCAAAAACAAAAAGATTCATGAACTGGACGTCTGACGACCCAAGAATGCTGCATTACCAAACGGCTGCAGTAAATAAAAGAAAACTTTATCGTTACCTGTAATCCATTCATCGAAAATATGATCGTAGCAATACAAAATCAATACTTTTTCTTTTCCGGTATAAGTCTTCTACTGATTCGTAATATAATTCAAAAAATCTGCATTATTTGTCCCTTGCTGCTACTAAAACAAAACTCGATTGTTCACATCTAACACCAAAGCTCAACTAACTATCTAATCTTCTCTCCCTGCCCTCAATCGATAAATTTGGCCCTCATCTGTACTGAGCAAATATCACCTCTGACTAATCTGTGTGCGGCGCAGAATCGCTGTCGAGGATGCACGCGCATATCTAAGCGATCCATATATTGCGAACGCGATTTCAGACATCCAAAACAAAAAAAATTCCTACAAAAATTAGCACACACTCACCCTTCAGATGCCGTGCTCCAAACGGTGATTCTCAGAAATTTCTTCCTCATTAGGACCCATGTTTGAAACCAGTAGACTTCCCGTGGCCAGGCAACTGGTACCTTTTTACCAGTACTAATATAGTTTTTATGTCCTTCTGCCTCCCTCCCTCATGCGTTATTTTGCTGCCTATATACCAGAATTCCTTAACTTCATCTATTTCGTGTTCACCAGTTCTGATGCTAAGTTTATCGGTGCTCTCATTTCTGTTACTTCCATAACTTTCGCCTTTCTTCTATTTGCTTTCAATCCATATTCTATACTCATTACACTGATCATTACATTCAACAGATTATATAATTCGCCACATTTATTGAGGATAGCAATGTCATCAGCGAATTTTAACATTGATATCCTTAGAACTAGAATTTTAATCCCACTCTTGAACCATTCTTTCATTTCTATTATTGCTTCTTCGACGTGTAGATTAAACAGCAGGGGCAGAAGACTACATCCGCGTCTTAAACCCGTTTTTAATTCGTGCACATCCTCTTTGCTCTGCCACTTCTATTGCTCCCTCTTTGTTGTTGTATTTATTGCGTGTTACCCGTCTTTGCCTATAGCTTACCCCTGTTCTTCTCAGAATTTGGAATATCTTGCACCATTTGACGCTGCTGAACGCTTTTTACAGGTCGACAAATCCTATGAACGTGTTTTGATTTTACTTCAGCCCTGGTTCCATTATCATCTGCAACGTCAGACTTACCTCACTCGTGGCTAAACCTTTCCCAAATCCAAACTGAACGCCATCTAACAATTCTCAATTTTCTTTTCCATTCTTCTCTACATTATTCTTGTTAGCCACTTGGACGAATGAGCTATTAATGTGATTGTGCGATAATTCTCGCACTTGCCTATTCTTGCAACCTTGGGAATAGCGGGGATGTTGTTTTTCCGAAAGTTTGATGGTTTATCTCCAGTCACATACATTCTACCCACCAACGTGAATAATCGGTTTGTTTCCACTTCTCCCAATGATTTTAAATTCCGGTGAAATGTTTTCTGCCCCTTCTGCCTTATTTGATGTTAAGTCTTTCAAAGCTCTTCTAAAATCTGATTCTAATACGGGACACTATTTCTTATTTTATCACGCTATCAGATAAGTCCTCCCCTCCTAGAGGCCCTCGATGTTCCCTTTCCACCGATCTGCTCATTCATCTGCACTAAACGGCGCAATTTCCATTGCACTCTTAATATCACCGCCTTCACTTTTAATTTCACCTAACGCTATTTTGACTTTTCTGTAGGCTCGGTCCACCCTTCCGACAATCACTTCGTTTTCGATTTCTTCACATTTTTCAAGTACCCATTTCGCTTTAGCTTCCGTGCACTTCCTATTTATTTTATTCCTAAGTGACGTATTTCTGTATTCCTGAATTTCCCTGAACATTTTTGTACTTCCTTCTTTCGACAATCAACTGAAATATTTCTTCTTCTACCCATAGTTTCAGCGCAGTTACCTTCCTGGTTCCTACGTTTTTCTCTCCAAGTTCTGTGACCGTCCTTTTGTAGATGTCCATTCTTCTTCAACTGAGCTACCTACTGAGTTATTCAGTACACAAGTCAACAGCCATTTTGCATCTGGCATGTGATACATCAACTACTATGTATTTTGGTGTGTAGAATCCAAATATATCTTTCTAAATGTTCGAGCACGTACCATTTTCGGTTTTTAAAGGTTTTTTTTTATTTTTCGTATTCAGTATTTCGCTTTTTGCTGTTCTTCTGCTTTGAAGTTTAATTGTTTATTTTTGATTGGCAGAGGAGAGCTAGAGGATCTACAAATCGTCAGTAAATAGTTGGTGTGGTAAACCAGTGGTGTGAAAGGGATCGCCAGTGAGTGTTTCCTGTGAAAGATAGTGCAAACGTTTTTTGTTTAAAACTGACACTAAGAAAAATGACAACTAGGAAATATCGTTGCTGTCTAAACCACCCCGACAACTTTTGTTATGTGTGTAGGAAGTTCACTCCAAAAGCCAAAAGAAAACCAATCACTGATTTGGTTAAGAAGGCATATAAATTGCATCTTGATTGTCCTGTTGGTGATGAAGATAAAAATTTAGCAGCTCATATTGCCTGCATAGTCTGGACTACAACCTTAATCGGGTGGTTGAAAGGAAAACGCCGAACCATGCCATTCGCTGTTCCGATGGTGTGATGTGAGCCTAATGACCATTATTCAAACAGTTACTTCTGTCTTAAAAATATTTCGGGACATTCAAGCAAAACTAGACACAAAATAAAATATATAAAAAAAAGTTCAAATGTGTGTGAAATCTTATGGGGCTTAACTGCTACGGTCATCATTCCCTAAGCTTACACACTACTTAACCTAAATGCCCGAGGAAGGACTCGAACCTCCGCCAGGACCAGCCTCACAGTCCATGATTGCAGCGTAAAGTATCCAAATGAATCTTCGGTGCATTTGCCAGTGCCCCATGATGACGGGTTGCCTGTTCCTGCCTGTAACTTGAAGGCCGCGTAATCAGACACCACGTCAAGTGAATCGTAAAGTATTGAACATATGTCATAACACTTCGCCTCAGCTCTTTAGTCAAAAGGAACTGAACGATTTGGTTCGCGATCTAAAACTTTCGAAACAGCAAGCTGAACTCTTGGGGTCGAGACTGCAACAACGGCACCTTCTAGCTCCAAGGATAAAAATTTCCTGCTTCAGATCAAGAGGTGCTTCTTTCGCTCAATATTTCGATATGCAGAATTCAATGTGTGTATGTACAGATGTCAATGGTCTTACGATGGTGCTAGGTGTACAACGTAATCGACAGAAGTGGCGACTATTTATTGACTCCAGTAAAACCAGCTTGAAAGCAGTACTACTAGAAATGGCAATGCTTTTTCATCAGCACCTTTGGCTTACGCAGTAGACATGAAAGAAACTTAAGAAACCATGGCTTTGCTGCTGGAGGCAATCAAATATAAGGATCATGAATGGCAGCTTTGCTGTGATTTAAAAGTTGTTGCACTCCTTATAGGTTTACAGGCTGGATTCAATACTGCTGCTTTTCGCGCCTTTGGGACAGTCGTGACACCAAGAACCACTATACAGTCAAGGAATGATCTATGAGGAAGGCATATGTTCCTGGAAACGTAAATGCGAACAATACACCATCGGTTCAGCCCGATAAAATCATTTTGCCTCCCCTTCATATCAAACTGAGCGTTATCAAGAACTTTGTAAAAGCTCTGGATAAAGAAGGTGAGGCCTTCGATCACTTAAAAGGAAAGTGTCCCAAATTAAGTGAGGCAAAGCTGAACGAGGGTACATTTATTGGACCACAAATAAGAAAATTGCTGAAAGATCAACCTTTGATACCAAACTCACAGATATCCAAATAGCTGCTTGGTCTTCCTTCAAAGCAATTATGAATGGCTTTTTGGGTAACATAAAAGACTAAAACTATGTTACCATTGTGAATGAACTGTTGGACAACTTTAAGGTTCTAGAATGTTGCTTAAAGTTCAATTTTTACATTATCACCTTGATTTCTTCCGGGAAAATTTGGGGGCCGTAAGCGATGAACATGGTGAACGCTTTCACCGAGACATTCTTACCATGTAACACGGTTACTAGGGCCATTGGAACCATTCGATGATGGGTGACTACTGCTGGGGTCTTGTTAGGGAGTGTGATGAAACGGCAAACAAAAGATGAGCTCCATCGTCGCATTTTTCAAAAACCAAAGACGATAGAAGGTGAAAATATTTTGTGAACTAATTTGGACATTTTATTGGTATCATGCCCATATATAAATATAAAATAGTACTGATTTCAAACGTTCTGAATGTGTATTTCTGTCTGCCTTAATAGTGTCAGTTTTCGCTATTACCATTTTTTATTATGCTGTGTATCTAGGAAATGTGACGTCATAGAGAAAAATTGATTTTACCAGCGTATTCAGCATCCCAAAATTAAGTAAAGCTACCCATTTACAAACCAAATGCAGAAAAAAAATTATATTTGTTAACCAGTGTTATCGGCGTATCTATAGCGTCAGGGAACCTCATTCCTTAGTACTTCCGTCTCCAGATCCTTTTGGGCATTGATTCTTCCTGACTAGTCTCTTAAATTTCAGCCTACTCTTCATCATTACTAAATTGTGATTTGGATCTATAACCACCCCTGGGTTCGCCTTGAAATCTAGTATCTAATTACGGGATATCTGCCTGACCATGATGTAATCTAACTGGAATCTTCCTGCTACTCCAGGCCTTTTAAAGTATGTCTCTTACTCTCGTGATGCTTGAACAGAGTATTCGCTATTTCCATCCGAAAATTATTGCAGAACTCAACTAGTTTTGCTCCTCCGTGATTCCTTCTACAAAGCCCATATTCTCTCGTAACCCCCTACAACTGCATTTCAATCTCCCGTTATTAGATTTTTATCTCCATTTACGTACTGAATTATCCGCTCAATATCCTCATATACTTTCACTATCTCTTCGTCTTCGTCTTGCGACTTCGGTGTGTATACCTAAACTATTGTTGTCGGTGTTGGTTTGTTTTCGATTCTAATGAGAACAACCCTATCACTGAACTGTTCACAGTAAAGTGCTCACTACTGTACTTTCATATTCGTAACGAATCCTACTCCCATAATAGCATTTTCTGGTTCTGTTGGTATTAACCTATACTCGTCTGGCCAGAAATCCTTGTCTTCTTCCCATTTCACTCCAGTAACGCCCACGATTTCTAGATAGGGTCTTTTAGATTTGGTAACATTCACAGCACGTTCAAACTTCTGACATTCCAAGCCTCGTCTTGTTAATTATTCAATCTTTTTCTCAAGGATACCTCCCACTTGGCAGGCCCCTCCCGGAGATCAGAATGGGGGACTTTTCCGGAGTCTTTTGCCAGTATAGAGACCATCATGGCGGTTTTTCAGTTTCAGGAAAAAATGTCTGGTGCACACATGTCATGTGTCTTCATTGCAGTGGTTTCCTTTGCCTTCTTCATCTATTTTCCATTGATCATTGCTGATTCTTTTGCCTTTTAGGGACACTTTCCAGCTCTAAAGAAAAGAGAGTGCCCTGAACCTCTGCCGGCTCCTCCGCCCTCTTTGACAAGTCCGTTCGGCAGAATGAGAGTGACTCGGCCACCACTTCTGATGATTTTTATTAAAAAATTGAGCAGTGGCGAAGTTCGAAAGTGTGATAGAGGACATTTTGGCTACAAGCCAAAGAGGCTACCTCAAGACCAGGGATACAGTACAAAATATGAATATCAACAGTGAAATCTACCGCACTAGTGGTTAATATGTGGCTGTGGAGTTCGGATGATGTATATTCCTGTATGGGTATATATAGAGAAGTACAAGTCCCACTGATTTTTGTGCCATTCAGAGTGTAGCTGCTAATGGTAATTTTATTGTACATCATGCGAAAGAGTGATTGGAAGCAGTTACTGATGTTTATTATGCTGCATGTGTAGTGGCCAATGAGGTGGTTTATACATATGTAGTGGGAACTTGCGCACGAGATTGGTCGCCACCAGTTATGGTGACGTTCCCGCAGAAAGGGGAAGGGGATAAGAGAATAAAGAGGGAAAGCGCTTGTAATACTTGTGATGATAATTGCAATGTAATATGTAGTAGAGGTAAAAAGGAAGCGTTTGTAAAAACTGATCTTCGGCAGCCTGCAGTAGAACTCGGTGTGCCATCGTTCAAATGGTTCAAATGGCTCTGAGCACTATGCGACTTAACGTCTGAGGTCATCAGTCCCCTAGAACTTAGAACTACTTAAACCTAACTAACCTAAGGACATCACACACATCCATGCCCGAGGCAGGATTCGAACCTGCAACCGTAGCGGTCGCGCGGTTCCAGACTGTAGCGACTAGAACCGCTCGGCCACTCCGGCCGGCTGCCATCGTTCATGCTGGGGAAAGCTGTCACCAATAACGTACTGCCACAAGGTTTACTCCTGGTGAAAGGCGAGCCACGTAAACAGTCAGCAAAGTCATTGAGATTCAAAATACGAGATGTAGTAACTAAGCAAGGATAACTGCAATTAGCATTAAAGTATGGGCTATACGGGAGTCTGTGGTAGAGGGTACTGGTAGTACTGGATATGGGTTGCGTGTTTTAGGGATGGATTTTCTGGAAAACTTGAGGCGTACTTCGGTTGCAAAGACGAAGCTCCAAAAGTTCCAAGACATATAACAGAACAGTGCATTATGAAGCCACTGGAGAGACGACAAGAACTGCCGCGGACCTTTTACTGTTAAAGAGGCTTCGATTAAGGGAATTTGTTATGATAGGCGAGTTTTGCATTATTATTTTATTGTTTTTCAGAATAAAATTCCGCCTTCAAAATTGTATTCTGAAAAATGTGTACTGCAGTGGTTGAAGATTACACCTATAAATAAAGTAATTATTTTATTAATTTATTTTGTGCATTTGTTAATTGGTGATTCAGTGTAGTGATGTATAAGGGCGGAAAACGAGGGAAGTTCATTTACCTTGTAGCGGCTCAAAATGGAGACATTACCGTGGAACAGATACCCCAGCAGGTGTAGCAGTACCATAATGATCAACGCCGCAAAGTTTTAACGATGAGTGTCTTAGTTTCTGGAGCCGCTGTGGTGCTGAGTGTATTTTGTGCACATAGTATCTATTTTAGGCGGAAAATCGCTCACCGATCTGAATTTACAGTACATCAGTTAGCGTTAGAAAGTAAGCATTTATTAAGTAATCAGTCAGTGTACCGTATGGTTTAAAGAAAACTTGAATAATGAAACAATGAATGTATTGTACTTATTAGTCAAACACTGTCCAGAGATGTGGCTGATCTGTGGTCTGGTGGACTTTATATGCCAAAGAAGGGACACGTATTGCAATTCTGGTGAAGCAACGGACCCCTGTGACCGTCTGAGCAAAAACACATCAAACGGGAGGTTGTGCAAGAAACCCCAAAATTGAGCAGGTGTCGTTGCGTAAGTAGAGGTGTTCAGTGCGCAGACTGTGCAGAAGTCGCCACCCGGAGCTTCTGAAAGTAGACGTTGCTACACCATTACAGCACTGTCATGCCTGGTAAGCTTCTGACACTACGACAAAGCGGGAGCAATGATATCACTGTTACTCAATGCACACGCCTTGAGCCTCGATCTTTTTCTGGTTTAGAGAGAAATACTGATACATTTTCAGAAACAATAGACGTCCAGTCTGTCATATGTACCACCACTCTAGACAAGCATTACGCAAACACCACTAGGAACCAGCTGGGAGGGTTGATCTACACTAGCCTATGATTCGAGCTGGGTCAGCAAGCTGCCACCGCCAGACAATACTTTCACCAGCTGCGGGGCTGCTGTCCGCACTGAGTCTAACTTGGTGCCTAACAACTGGTTTGCCACCTGCTGGCTCATTTCCAATTACTGTTGGCTGATGACCGTATAGGTCCACCGTTCATGCAGCTGCCATCTACCTGTTCCTGTCTGTCACCTGTGTAGGCGAATACTCTTCCTGTGTGGCATCGCCTGTGTGGCCAAACAACGTCCATGTCCGTGACTGTCTGTATGGTCACACGTCACTGTTGTGAGGCGCCATCGACCGTACAGTCAGCGCCGCCTCTGGAACACGCAACACGCCGCCTCATCAGGCAACCACCTGTTGCCCTGGCAACGCTACACTTTGTCTGTGAGAAGAGGCTGCTTTACTGCCTCAGCGGGCTTCACTGTACACCATGCTGCATCACTCAGCCGTCGAAATCTCGCTGTCGGTCACTAAAGCATCATCTTCTAATGCGAAATTCGCTTTCCGTGGCTCCACTGCAACCGATGTTCTGCCGCCCGGGGAAAAGACACAAACTGCCCTACTATGTTGCTTCTGTCCATATTGCAGCCACGCACTGACCATTAGTGAAGTCCTGAAAACGGTCCCCGGACGCACCTGCTTTGGAGAAGTCTTCCTGTTGTAAGTAGGCTGTTGAGGTTTTTTTATTGGTAACGCCACCTCTGTACGAAAATCACTGGCTGTGCTGTGTGCAGTCTGTGGCTGCTTTGCATTGTTGTAATACTCGCCATTGTAGTGTTAGGCAGCTGGCTGTGAACAGCGCGTAGCGTTGCGCAGTTGGAGATGAGCCGCCAGCAGTGATGGATGTGGGGAGAGAGATGGCGGAGTTTTGAAATTTGTCATGAACTGCTATATTTATATATGATGATATCAAGGTAAATACATTGTTTGTTCTCTATTAATATCTTTCATTTGCTAACTATCCCTATCAGTAGTTAGTGCCTTCCATAGTTTGAATCTTTTATTTAGCTGGCAGTAGTGGCGCTCGCTGTATTGCAGTAGCTTGAGCAGCGAAGATTTTTGTGAGGTAAGTGATTTGTGAAAGATATAGTTTAATGTTAGTCAGGGCCATTCTTTTGTAGGGAATTTTGAAAGTCAGATTGCGTTGCGCTAACAAAATATTGTGTGTCAGTTTAAGCACAGTCAGGTACAATTTTTCAAAGGGGAAGTTTCATATGGCAGACGTGCATTTGATTTCTTTGTTATTGTAATTACGAAAAATTTTTTTCAAATCTGTATTGGCCACTGCCCAATACAATTTGTAAAATTTTTTGTGGGGAGCATGGGGGCTATGTAAGTAGGCTGTTTAGGTTTTTTTATTGGTAACGCCACCTCTGTACGAAAATCACTGGCTGTGCTGTGTGCAGTCTGTGGCTGCTTTGCATTGTTGTAATACTCGCCATTGTAGTGTTAGGCAGCTGGCTGTGAACAGCGCGTAGCGTTGCGCAGTTGGAGATGAGCCGCCAGCAGTGATGGGTGTGGGGAGAGAGATGGCGGAGTTTTGAAATTTGTCATGAACTGCTATATTTATATATGATGATATCAAGGTAAATACATTGTTTGTTCTCTATTAATGTCTTTCATTTGCTAACTATCCCTATCAGTAGTTAGTGCCTTCCATAGTTTGAATCTTTTATTTAGCTGGCAGTAGTGGCGCTCGCTGTATTGCAGTAGCTTGAGCAGCGAAGATTTTGGTGAGGTAAGTGATTTGTGAAAGGTATAGTTTAATGTTAGTCAGGGCCATTCTTTTGTAGGGAATTTTGAAAGTCAGATTGCGTTGCGCTAACAAAATATTGTGTGTCAGTTTAAGCACAGTCAGGTACAATTTTTCAAAGGGGAAGTTTCACTGTTCTTGGCCCTTCACAGAATCCTTGCATAGTCCCCCTCACCTCCATGACTCATTGCCGCCACAATAACACCTTCGGAATGCTACGCAAGACTGAGACGAGTCAGACCAACACCCTTCTAGCCCAGCGCAGCCCCACGACTCGTCAGCCATTGGCACTACGGCTATAGGTTCTATTTATTGTCGCCGCATCTCCTGCTCCACTGTCCATACTTCAAAAACCTTGGCCGCCGCCCAACTCGGTCACGATTCATTCTGACCGCCAGCGTCGCCGATGGCTTTTAGATCGTTTCAACGCGACAAGAGCTCTTGCATCCAGGAGAGGGCCTGATGGTGGCGCTGATGCAGACGGCTCGATTTGGCAAGAAGGAGGACGTGCTGCGAGTTTCAGGTTTAAAGCACAATTCAGAGAACCACTTTCAGACTGATTCTAGACCGTTCCGCTCTCGAACAGCGCTTGCGAAAAATCAGTACCTGGATCTGTATTACGATCATCACTCCTCTTTCTGTAGGTGAGATACAAGATATCCTGGCATTGGGAGGAGAAAGTTGGTGACTATAACTTCGTGAAAAGATCTCTCCAAAAAAAAAAGGTCTTTGTTTTAATGAGCGCCACCTCAGCTCACTTTCCATATCCGCACCAATCTCTCCATTTCATGATAATACACAACGAGCTGCCCATGTCTGGACTTTTAGAATGTCCTCCATCTATTCTACCTGTAAGGATCACATATCGCTCAGCAATCTCCAGAAGAGGACGGTCAAGCGTAGTGTAGGCAGTCTGTTAAGTAGATTCATTGCATCTTCTACCAACAAAAGGCAGTCTCTGATTCGCCATCATCACCACATTTTCTGTATTATGGTTTCGGTTTAAGTTGTTCGCAATTGCTTCTCTACATGTCCTAATATCTCTCATCTTATTCTCGTGATCGCTCCGCTGAATATACACTCTAAGAATGAAAAAAAAAAAAAAAAGAAATGAAAAAAGAGACATACAAAACGAACGAATTATACGAATGGAACAGAAATCGACAGAAGTGATGTACATATAGAGACAAACAAATGATTACAATGTCAAAAAATTGGATGATTTATTGAGGAGAAAGAGCTTCACAAATTGAGCAATTCAGTGACGTGTTGGTCCATCTGTGACCTGTATACGAGCGGGTATTTGGCATGGCACTGATTGATAGTGAAGTTGTTGTATGTGTTGCTGAGGCAACGGCGTTGCCGCAGTGGATACACCGGTTCCCGTCAGATCACCAAAGTTAAGCGCTGTCGGGCGTGGCCAGCACTTGGATGGGTGACCATCCGAGTCGCCATGCGTTGTTGCCGTTTTTCAGGGTGCACTCAGAGGTGGACCAACGCATTATTCACTGTGTCAATTTGTGTAGCTCTTTCTCTTGACTAACTGATTCAATTTTTCTGAAATTGTAATAATTACTTTGCCTGTACTTGTACAGTATATCTGTCGACTGTCGTCCAATTCGGATGATAGCTTCGTGGTGCGTCTTTTTTTCTTTTTTACAGTGTGTGTTGATGGCAGCAGAGTGGTCGCACGGTCTTGCTAGAATATAGGTATATAATTTATCTAAAGTTACAAAGCAGGGTAACGTCACCTTTCTTGCGAATATACGAATTTAAATTTCTCTAACATGTGTGTCACTCAAATGGTTCAAATGGCTCTGAGCACTATGGGACTCAACTGCTGTGGTCATTAGTCCCCTAGAACTTAGAACTACTTAAACCTAACTAACCTAAGGACATCACACACATCCATGCCCGAGGCAGGATTCGAACCTGCGACCGTAGCAGTCGCACGGTTCCGGACTGCGCGCCTAGAACCGCGAGACCACCGCGGCCGGCCTGTGTGTCACTCCTTTGATTAAGCTAATTCAACCTGTTACGACCGTAGCAGCGCGTCTCCTGAATTCGTTCAATGTCTTTTGTCATGCCTCTTGCCATAAGGACTTCAAACGCTTGAACATCACTCTGGAATTGCCGGCCGGAGTGGCCGAGCGGTTCTAGGCACTATAGTCTGGAACCGCGTGACCGCTACGTCGCAGGTTCGAATCCTGTCTCTGGCATGGATACGTGTGATGTCCTTAGGTTAGTTAGGTTGAAGTAGTTCTAAGTTCTAGGGCACTGATGACCTCAGAATTTAAGTCCCTTAGTGCTCAGAGCCATTTGAAGCATTTTTGAACTCTGGAATTGATCGGTTTAGTGTTTTGTATATGATGTCCGTGACACATGCCCTGTCCTATCCCAGAATCCTTTTAACAAATCTAAATACTCAAATGGCCTTCCCTAATATTGATTTTGTGTTTTCGTCCCATCTCATATTGTTTCTTAGTATTACCCCTAAACGTCAAGTGCCTCATTCTCTAGACATTATGATTAATCTCGTAATAGGGCACTATCGTGTTCTTTCTCTTCGTTGTGGGAATTATCTAGCATTTATCATAATTTACATCCAGTGTAAATAGTGCCTAAGTCTTTACGGCTGCCCAACGACGATATTTTCCTGTAGACGACAGTATTGTCAGCGAACAGTCATACAGAGCTGATAATACTATAAGATAAATAGTTCACTTAACTTGGCAAAATTAGATGTCTACAATGAATTTTCACTCTGCAGTGTAGTGTGTGCTGATATGAGACATCGTTTTTTGAGTCATCAGTCTTCTGACTGGATTGATGCGGCCCTGTACGAATTGATCTCCTGTGCCATCCTCTACAACTCAGAGTAGCATTTGCAGCCTACGTCCTCAGTTATTTGCTGGGTGTATTCCAGACTCCTCTACCGTTTCTACCCTCTACAGCTCCCTCTAGTACGAAGGAAGTTATTCCGTGATATCTTAACAAACGCCCTACCAACCTGTCCCTCCTTCCTGTCAGTGTTTCCCACATACCCTTTTCCTCGCCGATTCTCCGGAGGACCTCCTCATTCCTTACCTTATCAGTTAACCTAATTTTTAACATTCCTCTCTAACACCACATCTCAGCTGCTGCGATTCTCTTTCTTTCCGGTTTTCCCACCGTTCATGTTGCACTCCCATAAATGCTGTGTTCCAAAAGTACATTTTCAGAAATTTCTTCTTCAAATTGAGGCCTATGGTTGTTTCTAGTAGACTTCTCTTTGCCTGGAGCGTCCTATTTGTTCTTGCTAGTCTGCATTGTAAGTTCTCCTTGATCCGTCCGTCATTGGTTATTTTGCTGCCTAGGTGGCATAATTCCTTAACTTCATCTACTCCTACTCCATGACCACCAACCCTGATGTTAAGTCACTCTCTGTTCTCATCTCTGCTACTTCTCATTTTTTTCTTCTTTCTCTGATTTACTCTCAGTCCTCATTCTGCACTCATTAGACTGTTCCTTCCGTTCAGCAGATCCTGTAATTCTTTTTAACTTTCACTCAGGATAGCAATGTCACCGGGGAATCTTACACTTGATATCGTTTAACCTTGAATTTTAATTCCACTCTTGAAATTTCGTTTGTTTCCGATGTGTAGATTGAAAAGCAGAGGCGAAAGACTGAATCCCAGTCCTACGCCCATTTTTAATCCGAGCACTTCGTTCTTAGTCAACCACTTACTATTTCTTTTGGCTCTTATACATAATGTTTATTACCCGTCTTTCACTGTAGCTTACACCTACTTTTCTCAAAGTTTCGAACATCTTACGCCATCTGACTGTTGAACGCTTTTTCCAGGTCGACAAGTCCTGTCAACGTGTCTTGATTCTTCTTTAGTCTTGCTCCCATTGTCAAGCACTAGGTCAGTCGCCACCTAAGAATTCAAGCTTTTTCCCATTGTTTCTTGTATTATTTTTATAAGCAAATCGGATGCATGAGCTGATTGAGCGATAATTTTCAGACTTGTCCGTTCTTCCAGTCTTCGGAATTGTGTGGATGATGTTTTTTCGGAAGTCTGGCGGTATATCGTCAGCCTTGTACATTCTACATACCAAGGTGAATAGTTGTTTTGTTGCCACACTCTCCCCCCCCCCCCCCCCCAATGATTTTAGAAATTCCGAGGAATATTATCTGTCCCTTCTGCCTTATTTGATTGTAAAACTGTTCTAAATTCTGAGTCTAATACTGGATCCCCTATCTCTTCCCTAATGACTCCCGTATCTTCTTCTATCACATCATCAGACAAGTTCTCCCCCTCATAGAGACCCTCAGTGCACTGTTTCAACCAATCCGCTCTATCCTCTGTATTTAATAGGGGAATTTATATTGTAATCATAATGTTATCACCGTTCCTTTTATTTACATCAAAGGTAGTTTTGACTTTTCTATATGCTGAGTCAGTCCTTCCGAAAATCATTTGTTTCTCTATTTTTCATGAAGTCATTCGCTATGGCTTCCCTGCACTTCGCACTTATTTCATTACTAAGTGACTTGTATTTCTGTATTCCTGAATTTCCCGGACCATTTTTGTATTTCCTTCTTTTATCGATCAACGAAAGTATTTCTTCTGATACCTAAGGTTTCTTCTCATTTACCTTCTTTTTACCTATGTTTTTCTTTCTACTTCTGTGATAGCCCCTATTACAGACGTCCATTCCTTTTCATCTGGACTGCCTCTTTTGACCTGTTCCTTACGGTAGTATGTATAACCCTAGAGAACTTCAAGCGTATATCTTCATTCCGCACCTCACTTTGCGCACTGATTCTTCCTGACTGATCTCTTAAACTTTTGCCTACTCTTCATCTCTACTAAATTATTAGCTGAGTCTATATTTACTCCCCGGCACGCCTTACAATTCAGTATCTGATTTCGGAATTTCTGCCTGACCATGAGGTAAGCTAACTGAAATCTTCCTGTATCTCGGACCATTTCTAAGTATACCTCTTTTAATTCTTCAACAGCGTATTCGCTATTACTAGGTAAAATTTTTTGCACAACTCAATTAGTCCTTCTTCTCTCTCATTCCTACAATCAAGCCCTTGTTCTACAGTAACACCTTCCTCTATTCTTTCCCCTACAGCCATATTCCAGTCCCCCATGACTATTAGATTTTCATTTCCTTTTACGCAGTGAATTACTTGTTCAATATTCTGATACACTGCTCTCTCTCTTCATTTTTGGCTCGGGACTGTCATTATCGGTGTTTGTTTGCTGTCTATTCTGGCGAGAGCCAACGAATCACTGAACTGGTCACAGTAACTCACCTTCTGGCATATCTTCCTACTCGTAACGAATCCTGCTCCTGTCATACCATTTTCTTCTGCCGTTGATATACCCTGTACCCATCTGACCTGAAATTCTTGTCTTCTTTTCATTTCACCACAGTGACGCCCATTATATCTACATTGAGCCATAGCATTTCCCATTTTCAGATTTTTTAGCTTCGGTACCACATTCTAACTTCTGACGTTACACGCCTCGACTCGTAGAACGTTATCCTTTTGTTGGTTATTCAATTCTTTTCTGATGTTCACTTTCTTCTTGGCAGTCTCCTCCCAGAGATCCAAATGGGGGACTATTGAGGAATGCCGGCCTTTGTGGCCGAGCGGTTCTAGGCGCTACAGTCTGGAACCGCCAACCGCTACGGTCGCAGGTTCGAATCCAGCCTCGGGCATGGATGTGTGTGATGTCCTTAGGTTAGTTAGGTTTAAGTAGTTCTACGTTCTAGGGGACTGGTGACCTGTCCATAGTGCTCAGAGCCACTATTGAGGAATCTTTTGACGATGGAGAGATCATGATGACACTTTTTCAATTATGATGTGTCTTTAATGCAGTGGTTTCCAGTGCCTTCTTCATCCATATGCCGTTGTTCATTCCTGACGAGATCGTTCTGATCCCTAGTCAAAGACGCTACCCTCTTTTCACCACTATCCTTGTTCATAGCCTATCCACTTTTTTTAAATTTATCACTTTTTTTCCAGGAAGTAGAGTGGTCAGTTCCCATTCAATGGTGACGGGGTGGGCGGGGATCGCAACCCGATGCCTAACCTCGATACCTCCCGGTTTCCGTCTCTGAACTTCTTCCCTCCAGTTTTTTTTAATACATTACGTAAACCAACACGCTTTATTTGAATAAGCATAAATACGACAGAAATGCCATCCTTCCAGCGGAGCCAACATGAGACCTTACACTCGAACAAGGCGTGCAAACATTACGAACAAGGTGAGAGTGAAAAACTAACAATAATGCCGAAAGTAAGCTAAGAGAGAGAGGTGTGAGGCCGTTGACAAAGAGGGAGTAAGCTGCGGGGATACGATAAGACTTGCAGGAATACCCCTGCTCGGCAGATGGGGCGTAGAGGCAGAATAGGCAGGGGTCAACATGTGACGCCGCGGTGTCTCCGGCTCGACTACCGGGAAGAAGCACCCGAAAGGAGGGCAGAAGCCAAGGAGGAGGGGGCAGTGGAGTTGGGGCAATGACCAGCACCAGCGTGCTCCGATATAGTGCATAAAGGGAAGAGGCGCGTGTCCATGCGCCTACACCGCTGTGGAATACGATATCATATTGTAGTCTCAGATGTCAGGAGGGGATAGGGGAGGGGATGCGGGAGTGTCATCTGCGTGTGGAAACATCCAGCTGAGGGGGCGGAGGGTGACGTAAAGATCGCGCAAAGGTAACTGGCAAAAAATGCGCAGTAGTGTGATCGGTGCTCATTGTGAGGGGTTTGCAGGTAGTGTCAGAAGTCAAGGCGTGATTTATCGACATCAGCATCCAAGTAAGTGATCATCCATTCCTTGACCCTTATAATGGCATGATTTTTGGAGGCGGGGAAATAAGCATCCTCAGGATGGGTAAAAGTCCATGGGTCATTTCAATGTGGCGGAACGTGAAGGTAGGAGGTAGCAAACTGTCGACCCAGTTTCCAGGCGTCAGTGGTGGCACCACAAGTCAGATGGTGGACACCGACACCTATGACGTGGCAGTGGAAAATGGAAAAAAGCGGAGTGTCTGACAATTCGATTGCGTGTACGCGTTGATCTGCTGGCGAATTTTCCACATGTGACATGGTACCTTGTTGCCCGGACGTTGGAGGGAGGGAAACACTGGTGGACATGACAGCAAACCGTGTGCCACCACGTCGATGGATGTTTCAGTTCGGCATTGGTGCTGGATATGTAATGAAGCAGTGGGGTGTAGAAATCTTTGGTTCGCGGAAGGCTCGTGCTCGGAAAGTGAGTGTGCGCATAACTGAAATCGACGATGAAATCAGAAATGTGCGCCAGATAGTGCGTGATGTAGCTTACTGGTATTGTCAGGGACATGGTTGCAGGCATAAGAATTTTCAGCAAGCTGCGCCTAGGACGTTGTTCCCTTTCTGCTGCTTGTGAGTGGTGGACATGTACAGAGACGCCGCTCGGAGTCGCACGTTGACAAGGCCGAAGCTCCCCGCTCAAGGGGGGAGGGGGAGCGTTTCGTAACGGACCTTAAAGAGCATACCGGCCGTAAGAAAGTATCCGAACGCGGCCTGGGCGCTGCGTCCAATGGTTGACTCCAGAGGGAGTACCTGTGCGTTGTGGACCATTCTAGACGCTACATGTTGATTTAGGTATTCGACACGTTATAAATAATCGAGTCGGCGGAGGAGATTTTGTCGTGCTGCAGTGCGGGTAATTTGGAGAGCGTGCCGATAATTGTTGGCAGCGGAGCAGCGCACGGTGGAGGTGAGAATGACGTAAACGTGTCGTGGTTTCTGTAGCCACGGGACGGGTGCTGAGTCGTCGTGTGAGAGCTGTGTCCACTGGGCATCACAGAGGATTTAATCACATTCACGTTACTGCCGCTGTAGTTCCGTATGTTGAAATCAAACCAAATATCACCTGTGTTTCATTGCGTGAGCGGACTAAGAGGAGGAGGTCGTCCACATACGCATGACACCGCAAAGTGAGACCGGAAAGGTGGGTCGTCAGGCTCCCGATGTGTGGATCCTGGGTTATGGTATTGAGTAGTGCCGAAACTGAGCAACCCTGCCTTATTGACCCGCTAATGATCACTTGTCCCGCCACACCGCCATTGATCCCAATCAGGGTGCAACGTTGCGGGCGTTTTGTTTTTGCTTGCTTATTATTGAATTGAGAACAACTGTGTCAGGTGAAATGACAAGTTTAATGTCATAATATTTCTCTCTAAAATTACGGCTTTTCACACACTTTTGTACTGGTCAATATAAAAACTGCGCAATGGATAATGCATCTTGCCAACATCAAAAAGTGAAATAAGTTTACACAGAACAACTCTCTGAAAGAACGTTAATTTTAAGCACAATATTATGAAAGTTTAATTGGAAGTTTCTTTACATTAATGCTAAGCACGATAATATGAAAGTTTAATTTGACGTTTCTTTACAAAATTGCTCCTACACATACGTTATGATGTTGGTCAGTACTATGAAAATCGTCCGATTCCGGTTCAAAGTTTGGTACTATTTAGGATGACAATCAAGTCTATGGTAGATGGTTAGTAAAGTGACAAATTTGAGCGCAAGATTACCCAAGGCTGTTCGAGTTTACAGTGGACGCAAGCTGGCGAACCAACTAAGTTTATGCCTCTGTACGCCGGCTGTCAACAAATGGTCTCCTGTAAACGACCGAATCTGTTGGATGATTTTACACGCTAAACCATATAAGATCTGCCTAGTCAACTGTCATGCCCCATCAGAGGATGCCGATGAAGAAACAAAGAATAACTTCTATCTAGAACTAGAGAATGTAGTAGACAAACTCCCAAGACACTCAATTCAGTTGATAATGGGAGACTTCAATGCCCAAGTGGGAAGAGAAGTGCAGTATCGTCCAACGATAGGGCCTGATAGTATCCATGAAACAAGCAACGAGAATGGTATCAAATTAATTAACCTTGCCGATACAAGGAGAATGATCGTTAGAAGCACATACTTCCCCCGCAAAGCAGTGCATAAAGTAACCTGGATATCCCCAGATGGAAGTACGATGAACCAGATCGATCACGTTCTTGTTGACCGAAGACATCATTGTAGTGTCGAGCATGTAAGATCCTTTCGCGGGGCAGATATGAATTCAGACCATTTCTTAGTGGTAGTCAAACTACGTCTGAAACTTTCAACCATGTGGAGAAGAAATTCTGAAATGATGGTCCGCTTCGACAAGAATAAGTTGAAAGATGTAGAAGTGAGACAGCGCTATCAAGAAAAAATTGCAGAACATCTCACAATAACAGAGAACCCTACCAGTGTGGAGAACGCATGGCTGCTGCTGAGGAATGCAGTGTTAGAAAGTGCAAATGAAGAACTAGTTTGCGATACAAAACGAAGAAGTAAACCTTGGTTCGATGAACAATGTCGAGAATCTGTTGAGATTAGATCAGCGAAGAGGATAAAATGGCTACAGCAACTCTCGGAAGAAGCAAGGGTAGCTTACTACGAAGCGAGGCGTAACACGGACCAACTCATGAGAAAGAAGAAACGGGACCACCACAAAAGTCTGTTGATTGCAGTCGAAGAAGCAAAGTCGTCACGCTCGTTTTTCCAGGCCTCAAGATTCGCCAGAGGCGCATACAGACAACGTACATTGGTCCTAACGAATGAGACGGGTGAAGTTGTACCGCCAGAAGAGCAAGCAACCCTATTTAAAAAACATTTTGAAAACCTATTGAATCCCGACAACCCACCAGTAGGGACAACACAGACGGATGCCCGTTTTGACAGAGTTGAAGTCCCTGAACCATCTGAGGAAGAAATCAGTGTGGCCCTAAAAGCACTCAAGAACAACAAGGCTCCAGGAGGTAGTGGTATCACAGCTGAGATGCTTCGCTTGGGAGGGGAAACACTGGTGGGTGCTTTGAAACGATTAATTTCTACCATCTGGGAAGCAGAAGTTATTCCTGAGGAATGGAAGGGAGCAATCATATGTCCCATATTCAAGAAGGGAGATGCTACTCATGTATCCAACTACCGAGGGATTTCGTTACTTGAAATTGGCTACAAAGTTTTTACAACACTGCTACTAAACCGCATGAAACCACTGGCTGAAGGAATTGTAGGGACCTATCAATGTGGGTTCGTTGCTGGACGATCGACAATTGATCACATATTTACTCTGAGGCAGTTGATAGAAAAATTCTACGAATTCAATAAGGATCTACACCTCATCTTCATCGATTTTCGACAAGCTTATGACAGCATTGACCGCGCCACGTTATGGGAAACGTTAGAGGAACTTGGCATCCCAGCAAAATACATCCGCTTAATTGCTGCTTGCTACTCTCAGTCTACGGCCCAAGTGCGGTTTGGTAATCAACTATCACCATCATTCAGTATACAAAATGGATTGAGACAAGGAGATCCATTGGCGCCAATATTATTCAATTTGGCCCTGGAAAAAGTAAGCCGTGACACTTGTCGAACCAGAGAGATGGAGATGGTGGGAGCAGACACAATCTTGGCATTTGCTGATGATGTTGTGATCCTTGGCGACACTCTAGAGCAAGTACGCAGGGATACTTCCCGATTCCTCCACAATGCAGAGAAAATTGGGCTGGTGGTGAACGAGGAAAAAACTAAATATCTTGTTGTATCACGCCGCCGAGATCTCCCTCCTTCCATTGATGTCGACAGGCATACCTTCGAACGAGTTGAAGAGTTCAAGTACCTGGGCTCCATACTAACAAATAGAAGTGAAGTAACGAAAGAAGTACAGCAACGTATAACAAATGCTAATCGCATGTTCTTTAGCCTGAACAATCTTTTCAGATCTCGGCTGATATCGCAGAAGAACAAGATCCACCTATACACGACACTGGTGAGACCAGTACTTTTATACGGCTGTGAAACTTGGGCAACATCAGCAACAGCAGAAGAAGCAATATGTGCATTTGAAAGGAAGGTACTTCGGAAGATATATGGACCCATCTACAATGCCATGGAAGGTAAATGGGAACGAAGAAAAAAAGAAGATTTATACCAGCGGTATGGAAAGCCACACATTGGACGAATATTGGCGCAGAAGAGACTCCAATGGTTTGGCCACATCCTACGGGCAGACGGATCCCTTCCAAACAGAGTCCTCCACTCTCAACCCACAGGAAAACGCCCTAGAGGACGCCCAAGAACTCGATGGAAGGATAGGATAACAACGATCCTGAAAGAAGTGGAACCAGCAGCCGTGGAGGAGGACGCCAACGACCGGATGAGATGGACTGCCATCTGCAACAGCTCCCTCCTCTCGTGTAATTGACAGACACTGCGTGTGTGTTTTTTTTTTTTTGTTTTTTGTTTCTGTAATGTATCCCTCTTGCCTTTTAAACCTTTGATTGAATGCCCTGTTTATTTTTTCGTTTTTTTTCTTTAAGCTGTAATGTACATATGTAACTTTTACTACTGTATAGAGTACTTTTGTAAGTCTTTTTGTCTTTACTTTTCCTTTTGTTTCTTCTTGCTGTAGGCCTTAAAGGCCCGATAAGGCAATAAATGATGATGATGATGATGATGTACGCCGTATTTACCTTAAGCTGCAACAAGCTGCTGTCTGCAAAGCCACTCTCTCCCACTGAAATTCCTACAAAACTGATCTGGCCTTTGCTGAAGTTTCCTGCAGAAACTTTCACTATGTTTCTCATTATGCGAGAAAACATGTACTCAGCCCTAGTCTTATTCTGTGGCGATATGCACGCACATGGTTGGAGCGGCATGCATATTATAGTGCCCTCTCAGTTCTCGCAAGAACAATTAACTAATTTGGCTGGTTCTTTTCTCCACAGTTGGAGCTAAACGTCGCTACAGCTAATTTTAGCTGGAGTGCAACTGCTGTGAACGCAGTGTCCACACCAGTTTCTTCTCTGTGTTGTACGGAGTGTTAAGCGCTCTTTTCTGCACTTGATGCCAGTTCAGATGAGTCCCACACAAAATTTTTCTCTTGTGCCACTTGTGACAGAACTGCCTCCCTCCAGTTGGGTTCCTTTTTCACGTCACGGCCAAAGTTCTGCACCTTGGAGTGCAGGGTGAGTTCTAGAGAGATGTAAATCCTGTCAAGGTGGTTCGTGGAGTGGCCCGTACGGTAAGTATGTCCAGGAGCGCCGCCGTGCCCAACTTCCCAAGTGTCGTGGAGCAACAGATCACGGACGACAGGAGCGTTCCTCTCACTTTGTAGAAAAACCCTCTACCAATCACAATCGATTTAATCACGGAAACCCTCTGTGACCGTTTTTATATTAACTGAGCCACTTACAGTTTTCTGTTCTGGGCATAGAATGCTAGGCAGCATCTAGCAACAACACATCGCTAGGAGTCGTGCAAAAATGGTATATTCTGCGTTAAGCAGAGTTTGGGGTGCAGTAATGTACTGCCATCACACCCGGTGTCGGTTTGTGGATGCGTATAATAGTTCGGGTGAGAAAGGATGGCCGTACGGCGTTGCTGATCGTCAACAGTTGATGAAACATTGTCGTCCACCACGACACCATTAGCGCAAGGAAGGCACAATGAAATTTTATCGGCAATTCTTCAATGCGAGGTGAATTATTCAAAGTACCTTTATTAACTGTATCATGGACTTCGTCGCATGTAACCGGCTCCATCAGCTCGTCCGCCTCGTTGTCGGAGAGGGTGGGAGTAGCGTGTGGTAAAACAAACTCCTCGGTGTGGGTGTTGGTAGTCTCCTCCTGGTATGTTGTGCGGTAGTCGTCTACTAAGGCATCGACGATTTCGACCAGGCAAATGACATGTTGGGCGCTACAGGTATAGGTGCCGGTGATGAGTCTCTGTCGTCGATGATTCCTATTGGAGGCTATGTGATGCATGGTGAGGTGTTCCTGTTCCGCTGAAATCACATCAAGTCCGCACCACCGCCCCCTGCTATCTACTATGCGTCAGCATTACAATTTGTGCCTTAATTCTGCTGCGTTCCCTCTTGGTTTCACGGGTGGGTGGCTGGGGGTGCAGCTCATGGAAAACGGCACAGAAATAGTTGCCAGAGTGTCGGCGCCATGCAACTGCTTCCTTGCCATACTGAATCGAGGTACGTCGAATGGGAGGTCTGGTACATTCTAGCCACCAACTCAAGGCTGTGTGCAGTTAGGTATGCAACGTTCACAGGTGGCCCATGTCACAGTAACGCGTTGAAGACAGTCAGAATGGTGGAGGTGGGGGGTGTTTAGCTTCCACAGTGCAGGACTGCGCCGGACCACTTGTTGCGGGAGAAGAATATTGTAGATTCAGGCACAGTGATCCGAAAACGCAAAGGGCCAAAGTTCTGCACCTTGGAGTGGAGGGTGAGTTCTAGAGAGATGTAAATCCTGTCAAGGTGGTTCGTGGAGTGGCCCGTACGGTAAGTATGTCCAGGAGCGCCGCCGTGCCCAACTTCCCAAGTGTCGTGGAGCAACAGATCACGGACGACAAGGCGCAGTTCTTGACAGGTGTTGTAGTGGGGAATTTGATCCTTCGGGTGTAGGACAGAACTAAAATGACGGCCAAGCAAGTAATGGTCACATCGCCCAAGAAATAACGAGGTGATTTCTTCTGAATAGAAGTGTACTCTGTAGAATCTGCGCGTGGAGCCTGATAGAGCGTAAATGAGACAATACGCTTTCCCATGACCGTGATGGCCATGCCTCTGGCGGACGGAAGGATGGCATGTCAGCCATCAGAATGCCCAGGTGGTCACCACGAGAAGGATAATTGTTATGTCCGGCGAAGCACAGATGTGTGGCCAAGTGTAATACTCCCTGTAGTAGTGCGATGTCGACGTCCGATGCCCATATCATTTCTTACAGCAGTTGAATTTTCACGCAGGAGCTAATACTGTTAGTGTTGATCGTTGCTATTCGGTGCATTTGGAGTCATGCCACGCCGTGGAGGGGAACTACATCAACAGTGGGTGGAGAGCAGCGAGCCGTGCTGTATGCCACATGACGGCGTTGTCTTCGGCGTAACTAGATTTTCGTCTGCAGTCACTCCGTCAACAGCATGTGGTTCGGACCATGGCCGACGTCGTCACTCCACGCCACCGAGGGCGCTGTTCTTGTGGCGTACTTATGTTCCACCTCGTCCGTCTGAACGGAGGACGTCTCGGCCATAGTCGTAACGGTGGAGTCCATTGTTTCAGGTGCACCTGGGTGAGCCGGAAGAGTAGGTACCGGCACAGCCTGAGCCGGTGTCGCGTTGTCGTCATTATTGTTGTCGTGCATGTTCGCCGAGGTCTCGTCGGGCCGGACGGCCTCTGCAGCGTCAGTGGGAGGTGAGCTGTCTCGTTCCGAAACCGTACGACACTTCCTCTGGCGCCGTTTAGGTGAACGTTGTTTGCGTGTCGATCTCTCTGTGTCGGAAGACGGGAGGGAATCGCGGTCGTCTGGCAGGAAGGCTGTCACAGGGACTATGAACGATGGGATGTCCGTATCATCGGCCGGGAGGGGATCGGAAGTCGTTGCAGTTGGGAATGGCGCCGGAGTAGCGTCATGTTGTGAGCGTGACGCGTCAACGTCGGCCTTAACCGTGGCAGCTCGAAGGAACACCAGTACGTGGTCCGACCGCCGACGGCGGCAGGAGAAGGAGAGAGCATCTATGCGTCCGTGGGTGGTAAAACCGTCGTCGGAGTTGGAGGCGTTACGGTAGCAGCAAAAGCAGCCGGAAATTGTCCTCAGACCTTAGGTGGCCCTCTTTCTCGCATTCGGAACAAGTCTTGGGTTGGCCGTAGTATATAAAGACCGCACGGCACCAGTTTACTTGCAAGTAAGACACGTAGCAACAGAGACAGATGGTGATCTGTCGTACGCCGTTAAGAACGGAGTGCGTCTGGGACTGCTCCCAGCGCCCGGCAACGTGGCCATATATAGCACCATAGGGTGGAGAGCCACGATGATTTCTTCCGCTGGGAGCTCGAATAGTCGTGCGAAAGCTCCTACGGTGCACAAGCTCGAATAGTAATTCTAAAGCTCTTATGGTGCTCATGCCGAAGCCTGAGTAGTCGACAGTGACCGCACCGAAATTGCCGTTGCCGTGGCAAAAGGGTAGTCCATGTTTGGTGTCACGAAGTATTCTTTTGCGTACTGCGTCATTGACGACATTGACGCACACTGTACTGCTTAAGATGGACAAATGGATGCCCAAAATGTCGAAAGGTGGGATCTTAACTATGTTCCAATTCCAAGGCCTTTGGTCCGGAGTAGTCATTAAGGGGGGTAGGACGCCAAACGGGCCGACTTGGAGCAGGAGAGGCACCACAGAACTTTTTAATTTCCACTGTCTATACTTTTACAAGTAAATTCATAAAACTTTGTCAGCATGACCAGGAAGGTTCAGGATTCACAGTCGTAGCAGCGGAAGTTCAAAAACATAACGAAATAATTTTCTTTACATGTGAAATTTCATCATTTTTTCACTTACTATTGGCTGCATTTGTTGCTATAGGTACACTTTTCTTTATAAGTAAGGGAGACTGTTCGACGAATTTTGCACAGCATACAAACCATACTTACAGGTGTCTGAAACTCTAGAATCTCTCTAATTTATGAAAAAATGAATGAGCTGTTACGTTTTAAACTTTACGTTTAGAAAAAAATCAAATTTTGTAGATAATTGTCTAAATTTTTACCACAGTTTTTAATAGATTTGGAAAATTCTAGACTTTCATACATCTGTAAGTATGATTTGTATGCTGTGCAAAATTCACCAAAGAATCTCTCTTACTTGTGAAGAAAAATGTACCTATAGCAACAAATGCAGCCAACAGTAAGTGAAAAAAATGATGAAATTTCATATCTAAAAAAAAAATTATTTTGCTATGTTTTTGCACTTCCACTGCTATGAGTGTGAATCCTGAATCCTTCCTGGTCATGCTGACAAAGTTTTATGAATTTATTTGTAAAAGTACAGACAGTAGAAAATAAAATGTCCGGTGGTGCCTCCCCTGCTCCAAGTCGGCTCGTTAGACGTCCTACCCCGCTTAAAGAAAATGAATCATAGTGTGGATTTTCGAGAACGAATGGCCATGGTTCTAGTATACGTAAGTGACACATAAGTAACGGCCACTGAAAGTAAACAACAACATCCATGTACCTTCCGCAGGCGGAAGAAAACAGCACGTTTGCACTGCACGGCTGCGAGAGCCAGACTGATTTGCTGTTCGAGTTCACTAAATTATTGATGTAACTTAATCAATGCTGCCCAACTGGGGCAACCCTAGACCACGGGGCATTTGAAACTTTCTGGGAGGCTGAAACTGTCTGCCGGGCCGGGATTCGGACCTGGGACATTTTCCTTGCTGCGAGGACGGCTTGTGAGTCTTGCATGGGTCGCTCAGCCGGCAGAGCCCTTGTGTGCGAAAGGGGAAGGTTCTAGAATCGTGTCGAGGTCTGGTACACAGTTGTGATCTTGGAGTAAATTACATCTTAGCCTGCACTCCGCTGCAGGGTGCAAATTTATTCTGCAAACAATCCACTAGGATGTGGCTAAACTAAATATCCGCAGTATCCTTTCTTCCAGGAGTGCTAATCAAGCATCGTATGCTGGAGAAATTCTGTGAAGTTTGGAAGAAAGGAGGTGAGGCGCTCATTCAAGTGAAGCTGAGAGGCCGGGTCGGGAGTCGTGCTTGGATATCTCACGCCGGCACGGTAGCTCAGCGTGTTAGGACACAGGGTTAGCTGCCCTCTGTAATTAAAAAACTGAACTAATGGATCAACGATGAACTAGAACAAGCGTCATGGGACGTCCACGCCCAACAAATAGAACGAACAATAAGGAACAAAACGAGATATAAAATCTCCCTCTTGCAAATTTTAGAAAATACATAAAGAAAAAGTCAGTAGCGCAGTTGCCTGTGAAAGGCAAAGTCTCCCGTTCGAGAATCGGTCCGGCATACAGTTTTTATCTGCTAGGATGTTTCAACAGTAAATATTCTATTACGCTTCCTTAGAGTATACCCGAAGTTCCTTTCGTATTTGCAGAACATTCACCTGGTGTGAAGTGTGTGGCGTCAATGGATTTCTTCATGCTGAGTGGTATGCCTGATTTTATGCAACCCACATAACGTAACTGTGATGCATGGCAGTAAAGTGCGGCAATGATGCAGGAACTTCGGAGCTGGACGTACAGACGTTCATGATACAGGCGGTTATAGAAAGAAGCAAGTGTCAACCGGCACTCTTGTTCAGCGAGTGGATCAGACGATTCGAGAAACTCGTCTACAAAGAGCAATTCAGAACAAGCGAAGAGGAATGCCGCCATGAGATATTGTCCTTCTTCATGACAACCCTCGGACGCATACTGCAGGTGTTACAACGACACTCCTAGAGAGTTTTCGGTAGGAAGATTTTTATCACTTACCATACAGCCCGGACTTGGCTCCCTCCGATTTTCATCTCTTAACTCACATGAACTGCTGGCTGTGAGGACAGTATTTTGGAACAGACAAAGAACTGCAGACCAGCGAAGGGAATGACGGAATCACAGGCGACTTCCTTCTGTGAAGAGGGTATTATCTCTAATTACGAAAAATTTCAGTCAAATTGTGCCCCGCCAGGCACTGAAGGAAACGTATATATTGGGAAGTTGTTACCACGCTATGAGAAACGTCTAAGTCGGGGCGGCGTCTATGTAGAGAAATAGCTAGAAGGTGTAGCTAATGTTGGAAATATTTTTGATTTTCTCTGCAGTTTCCATTTCGCTAGCGGTCGGACCTTGAATTAAAACGTAGGCCTTTTATTAGTAAACTACTAGTCGAACATAGGAAAGGAAACACTCCGAATGTTCGTACTTCTCTTAGCAGCTGGCGATGTGGTACACCGTCGAACGCCTTTCGGAAATCTGGAGAGACGTAATCTGGCGGGGAGCTTACAGCGCCGTGCGTCCTTCTCTGGACCATTTGTGCTGCTCCAGCGCCTTGTAACGTGACGAGGTCTTGCGCGGCTGTGTGTGTGAGGCAGTAAACCGCCGGCCTGATATCTGGGAGCTCGGCCACGTCGTTCGGCGGCTGGCGCCGGCCAGACGCTACGACCACATTCCGGTCCATTGTGCGAGGGGCGGCCGCCCGTCTCGGCCTTCCCGCTCGGGCTTCTGGCAGTTGGCTCTCTCTGGGAGAGCGGAAAAAAATCTCAGGCAGGACAGCGACCACTGCGCGGCCAAGTATTGCTACAGGGAAGCAATGCTTTGTGCGATAAACCTGTTAAAGCTACCTGCGACAGATAATACAGGATGTTTCAGAAAAATATGTCCGACATGAGAAGACTATATCATCTGCATCTACATCTACATGGATACTCTGCAAATCACATTTAAGTGCCTGGCAGAGGGTTCGCCGAACCACCTTCACAATTCTCTATTATTCCAACCTCGTACAGCGCGCGGAAAGAATAAACACCTATATCTTTCCGTACGAGCTCTGATTTCCCTTATTTTATGTTGGTAATCGTTCCTCCCTATGTAGGTCGGTGTCAACAAAATATTTTCACATTCGGAGGAGAAAGTTGGTGATTGGAATTTCGTGAGAAGATTCCGTCGCAACGAAAAGCGCCTTTCTTTTAATGATGTCCAGCCCCAATCCTGTATCATTTCTGCGACACTCTCTCCCATATTTCGTGATAATACAAAACGTGCTGCCTTTCTTTGAACTTTTTCGATGTACTCTGTCAGTCCTATCTGGTAAGGATCCCACAACGCGCAGCAGTATTCTAAAAGAGGACGGACAAGCGTAGTGTAGGCAGTCTCCTTAGTAGATCTGTTACATTTTCTAAGTGTCTTGCCAATAAAACGCAGTCTTTGGTTAACCTTCCCGACAAATGAAATATGAAATAAGACAGAAACTTGAGAGGAATTTTAACTTACACATAGGACTACAAAGGTTTCATTTTCAAGAAAACAGTCCTAGGTTACGGGAGTAGATCTTTCACATGCAAGCCCATGTAACATCGAGGGACTTATTGCAAATATGTTTAGGATCAAAGTTGTTAATTACCTTTTGCAGATCTAGACGATTGTTAAACTCGTCCATACCTCGGCGAGCGTATCTGAAGTAACCGCGATCAAGGCTCTTATGCGTCATTTCAGTTCACCCGAGATTACAGGAAGGGGAGGCATATAGAGCAGTCTTTGACAAATCACTCGTCTCGCTGGACGTGGTGTAATGTGAGATCCGTACACTCGTTATAGTCGATACAAGGTTGAGGCAGATCATTGTAAATAAATTTTGGAAAACGCCAGAACAGCAACTATGCGTATACAAGGGTGGGACAAAAATATGGAGACACCGCGATGTACACAGCGCCAAACACAAAAGAAGGTTGCGCCGTTGTATTTGACCACGAACCACAGCTGCGCATTGACCTCAGTATGTTGCAAGCCTTATCGTGGTCAGAACAGTGTTTTGTGTACTTCCTGAGAGCATCATGTCGCAGCTAAGTGAATTCAAACGTGGGTCACTTGTTGGTTCCCGTATGGTGTCTGCTTCCATAGACAAGGTACCGGAAGTGTTTCTAGAGGCAAAGTATGGAATATTTGTACCACATACGGGGAAAGCAGAAAAACGTCATTCGCTAAGTCACAACGCTGACAACGTGTGGGTTTCGTGGTTAAGACAAACTGTCACTGAAGAGAGTTGTGACTAAAAATAAGAGGACTACAACTGCAAAAGTCACTGCAGCACTGAATGTCACACGCGAACCCTATCAGACTGCAACTGTGGCCGAGCCGTTCTAGGCGCTTCAGTCCGGAACCGCGCTGCTGCTGCGGTCGCAGGTTTGAATCCTGCCTCGGGCATGGATGTGTGTGATGTCCTTAGGTTCGTTAGGTTTAAATAGTTCTAAGTCTATGGGACTGATGACCTCAGATGTTAAGTTCCATAGTGCTTGGAACCATTTGAACCATTTGAACCCTGTCAGCATCAAAACAACACGTAGCGAGCTCCATAAACGGGGAAGTGCAAGGTGAGCAGGAATTACAAGATCATTCATCACTGATGGAAATTCAGTGTCGTGTGACGAGGGCCTCCCGTCGGGTAGACCGTTCGCCTAGTGCAAATCTTTCGATTTGATGCCACTTCGGCGACTTGCGCGTCGATGGGGATGAAATGATGATGATTAGGACAACACAACACCCACTCCCTGAGCAGAGAAAATCTCCGACCCAGCCGGGAATCGAACCCGGGCCCTTAGGATTGACATTCTGTCGCGCTGACCACTCAGCTACCGGGGGCGGACACTGATGGAAATGATCGTGACAAGAAGACGTGGTGCCGTACCCATTGAGCCTGGACTATGGCTCTCTTCTGTCAACATTGTTATTAAAATAGCACTGACCGCGTCTCCCACTTCATATAATAACGCAATATTTCAAACCAATACAAATGTTGTGAATTAAAATTACTCTGAAGCAATGGAATAAAGGCATTTGGTAGGCTGAGTATTGTTTCACACCATTTCGAACTTTTGTCCGAGTCTAAGTCCCAAGAGTGGCACATGCCGGGAGTTTGCTAATGCTTTGGGCAGCCGTGGGTACTCTGCAGGATAATGCACCCGTGATTAGTAATCAAACTGTCCTCGGTCCCACATTCGAAACCTGGCATTGCTTAAATTTCGATTAATAATCATTTTTGGCTGCCGAAGGCTTCCAGCGTAAGATGTCACCCTCATGTTGATAACGGCCTTATCAAAGACGAGCGGACGGAGGTTCAGGGCAGACTGTTGTAGGCCTACTCGGAGTGGCAAATTGCCTCAGAAGACGGAAGAATCAGCAATGATCAACGGCATGAGGCTGCAGAAGGCAATAGAAACCAGACAGCAGTAGTCCCCCAAAAGCAACAACTTGCCGTGGATGTGCCCTCCAGCTAACTGCCGGTACCAGGGTCCACCAAACAGGGGACACATGCCTCGACCAAAGACCCTATATCCCGACTGTGATCAGATCGATATCGGCGACCAGAGTAGTTAGAGACTTCAGCGGAATCCATGCCTGCAGAAATTAAAGCTGCCACGGCTCAACCACCCTGTTCAAACAAAGACAGTTAATACCATTTTACAACTATTGATGAGAACCCCCACAGATAAGATCATCCACTCTAGCCTTCACTACCGGAGTGGCACTACCAGCAAAGAACAGAGAGTTGCTGCTTCTGACTCGAACATTTCAGCCAATCACAGCACACGAAATTTTGTATTATTATGAGGGTGTGTTGAAAACTAATATCACCCATTTTTAACATGACAACACTTAGAGTTTTTAAACGAAACCAACGTTTTTAACATTCTACATCTTTGCTTTTCATGTCTACATTTTTACAGCCCTCTGCCGGTACATGGCTCCGAATTGCTACATGTAGCATGGCGGTGGACGGTGTGTTACATGAATATTTCGGTGCGTGAGAAACAGCTCGTTCACACATGGAGCACCCTTTCCTTCAACATGACAATGCCGGGCCAGACCATACACTAGTACGGCGTTATCGTCAACAGTTCTACACCTTGAGTGCGCTGTCATTAATTATTCTTCATTCACTCTCAACCTGGCCCATCCGATTTTTATCTGTTTCCAAAATTTAAAAAACACCTTCGGGAACTTCACTTTGATAGTGGTGAAGTGGCGCAAGCAGAGCTAAGGTTGTGGCTCCGTCGACAATGCCAAACGATCTACAGTAATGCTGTTAACAAACCGGTCTCTCGTTGGCAGAAAAGTATCTGCCGCCTGGATGCCTATACTGAGAAACAAATATATAGACATTGTAAGCTTTTTATCAAAATTAATCTATAGATGAAAATGCTGAATATTCTTTTTTTCAAGAAACTTTCTCCTTTGTAACGTATACTTTAGGTGACCTATTCAGCTGCTGACTGCTGGATGGACATGTGTTGCACATGTGAACAGTGACACGAAAAATTTTTAATCTAAGTGAAGTGATGAATTTAAAATAATGAAAGTAAATCTAGTTAAATTCCACAATATTCAAATAGTGTACTTAATGGAAACTATTTAACTGTAACACAATACTGAAATTAGTCCGCACAGTGTACCAAGGCCGATACACGAGCAAATGGCAGGGCATGTGTGGGGAGAGCAGTAGTGGTGGTGGCTATGGGCAGGCGCTGCAGGGGAAATGCCGAGCGTTGGAGGGGACGCGCTGTTCTAAACTGAAGACTACACTCACATTTTTTGTAGATATTGGCATGGCCCCTACAGTCTCACATTTGCATGGTGACTATTCAAAGGATCTGTCACCACTGCTTTGGCTAGCATCTAAAATTAGTTTCGCCGAAAATGCTATGATTTCTTTTCGCTTGGCTTTTTAACGATTCATAAATTTCAGAGAAGTGTCACAATGACGAATTTTGAGTAAAACCTACATATCTCTCTCGTTGCCATGTTAAAATTTGCTTATTTCGCCAAGGCACAACGGAATTTACACAGTCTCATCTCACTAACATGTACAGACGCAACTGTGAGAGAATTACGAAACAGTGATTTATTATATTTATTGAGGAACTGAGGAAAAGTAAGGTCAGTATTTTATGAAAAAGCACATCCTCGGTACAAAATAAACGTGTAATGTCTTTCCTTGTGGTGTTCCAAAACCCATAGCATTTCTCGTTTCTCTAGCTATCGATGACCCTTAAAAATTACATTCTCTCATCGGAAAAGTCTGTACTTAGTGGAATAACACGGTAGATGAAGTTTTGCACAATTACCATTCAAAAAATACTCTCCTCTTTGTGTGCTATCATTTGCGAAAATCTCATTTTGATACCTCAAACCATTTACGAAATATGAGCAATGTTATCGATATTTTACTCTGGCTTTACCACTGGCGCAGCGAGATCGCAAATAAGTGTGCTACGTCAGATCAGTTTTCTTGAAATCGGTGACAGATAGACTCCACCCAAGTCTAAAGACAAATTTAATATGTTAGCTAAATTTCATATGCAGTAACATATTATGTAATATGCAGCAAACGCAAAATCATAGCGATCCCTATTTTTCATTGCAACCTTTTTCAAATTTCTCTCAGTATCTTAGTTCTATGTAAATATCACAATAACTATGACCATGAGCCGGCCGCTGTGGACGGGCGGTTGTAGGTGCTGCTACGGTCACAGGTTCGAATCCTGCCTCGGGCATGTATGTGTGTGTTGTCCTTAGTTAGGTTTAAGTAGTTCTAAGTTTAGGGGACTGATGACCTCAGATGTTAAGTCCCATAGTGCTTAGAGCCATTTGAACCTACGACCATGAATGAAAACGATGGGCACGTCATAATAAACCTGAGATATAAAGCTACAAGTAAAGCAGAAACGAAATTATTTTACTGTATACTTTCTGTAAAAGCGTTTGAGAAACACTGCGTAGCGTGCCCCTCGATGCTGCCATCAACGACTCGCCGAGAGGTGGCAAGACAGTGCCCAACTTCCCCTTTCGAACAAATGAATGAACTCGCCAAGCACTTTGGACGAAAACTGGTGATGCGTAACATGAAGTGTGAAGTCCGACTTGAAGTGTCCACAAAATGAAATATTCCTCAAGTTGGTAGAAAATTTTTGTTTGATATTCTCACACTGTTGACTGTAAATTAATCTGCTTAATAAGCACTAAACCTGAAAATTTTGACTGTGTAGTGTTTGTTCACAAGAATGTAAAGGTAGTACCACTTTAAATAAAAGTAGCTTACCTCACGCTCAGCATGTTGTTTTGTGTTTGGTGTACTGAGGTTCCGAAGGCAAATGCAGCAGCTGTAGATCATAAGAAGAATCGAACAATTACAAAATTATCTTAATACTCATAAAAATTATAGATATTTAAACTAACTGCGCTACTTGTGACGTAATGGAAACAAAGAGCTCAAATTAAGACTAATAATGACTATTATTAGGTATCTAACGGACAAGGATTTCCTTGAATTAATAGTTCTGCCATACAAATATTTCCTCGGTTACTTTGAAAAATTCTTCCAAACATCTTCTCGATCCATGGAATCAATAACATATTTTTGCAAACAAGTTTTCATTTCCATAATAAAGTATTTCAGATAATTTACCCCAAAATCACAAATATCAAATCTCTTCGTCTGAAAATTCAACTGCTCGATACTATGTCTGAAATAAGAATGCCCCAGCACTGCACAACTGACAGGTGAGCAAGAAAACCATAGATAAACTTAAACACAGAGTCACGGATCTTATTCACTACTCCTGCAGTGGACTCATTCATCTTTGTCTCAGTATAGTAAAAGTGAATTATTTACAATAGCAGAAAGCATACGAAATCCTCACAACATGAAGATTGGTGTAGAATGTTAATAACGTTTGTTTTATTTAAAAAGCTTTAAGAGTTTCCATATTTGTAAGTAGTTTGGAAATATTACTTCTCAGCATACCCTCTTGTATGTAGCAAACAAGCAAGGACATTATTATCAGGTAGGCTAAGCCGTGCCACATCAAAATGCCTCATTGGAACCTCCATGCGTCCTTCTGCCCACACTATTGGTCTTGCGACATATTGCACCATATTACGAATATTCGTTACTTATTCTAACGTAAATGTTACAATTGAAGCGACTGCTAATTGGAGTGAGTTCGAAGGTGCCAGAGTAAAGACTCACATTTGCTGTCGGGAGGGTGGTCTAATGACTGTTGTTGGTTTGGCATTTACACAGCCAACTCCGACCCTCTGTAGCCTCGTTAACTGACGTTCCCTCAGTTTGCTCCTCGACGCCAACCTCAAAAACTCTTCCAACTTTCTCGGTCATGTTTTGCTACAGCCGGGTAGGCTATAGAGAATCAACTTCGCAACATAAACGCCAGTATAGTGACTGGAACAACTACATCTACGTCTACATGATTGGTCTGAAATTCACGAGTAAGTGCCCGGTACAGGCTTCCTCGAAAAAGCTTCAGGATATTTCTCTATGATTCTAGTCTCCAACAGTGCACATGAAAAACGAACACTTAAATCTGCGAGCTCTGACTTCTCTTATTTTATTGTGATGATGGTGTAGGTGGGCACCAACAAAATATTTTAACACCCTGAGGATAAAACTGGCGATTGAAATTTCATGAGAAGATCCTCCCGTAACGAAAATCGCCTTTGCTTTAGTGATTACCACCCCATTACACATTGCACATTTGTGGCACTCTCACTCCTACTTCGTGATGATACTAAACGAACTGATCTTCTTTGAACTTTTTCATGCCCGCCATCAATTCTGTCTGACGCGGATTGCACTCTAGAAAGGAGTTGAGAAAGTTAGGTTAAGCAGTCTGTTTCGTAGGCCTGTTGCGTTTTCTGAGTGCTCTGAGAATATACCACAGTCTTTGGTTTGCTTTCCACGCAATATTATCTGTGTGATCGTTCGATCTCAAGTTATTTGTAACTGTAATACCTAAGTATTTAGTTGAATTTACTGCCTTTAGGTTTGTGTGATTTATCCTAGAAACCGAAATTTAGCAGATTTCATTTATTTCTCATGTGGACGACCTCACACTTTTCATTATTTAGAGTCAGTTGCCATTTTTCGCACCATGCACATATCTTGCCCAAATCGTTTTGCAATTAGTTTTTATCATCTGATGATATTACTTGGTGGTAAATTACAGCATCATCTGCAAACACTCTAGGACTGCTCAGACTGTCTCCCAAGTTGGTTATGGAGATCAGGAACAACAGAGGACGTATAACACTTCCTTGGGGAAAGCCAGATATTACTTTTGTTTTATTCGATGACTTTCTGTCAGTTAATACCAACTGTGACCTTTCTGGCACGCAAATCATGAATCCTATCGCACGACTGAGACAATACTCCAGAGGCATGCTATTTCATTAGAAGTCGCTTCTGAGGAACGGTGTCAAAATCCTTCAGGAAACTGAAAAATATGGAATCAATTCGACTCCCTTGTCGATAGCACTCTCTTTCCAAGCATTTATCCCGACTTGTGGGGTCTGCTGGTTGATCGGATGTGGCTTAATTTTAATGTGTGGCCAGATGCCCTTTCTGTTGCCACCCTTTATCCCCGAGGAAGTAATTAGTGAACCCCAACTATTTACGCCAAGTGTAATCCATGGAATAGTGCGAAGGTGTGCAGATGTCTGCGAGCTGTGTAACTGAAGCGAGATGTGGGGACCAGCCCGGTATTCACCTAGTGGGATGTGGAAAACCGCCTAAAAACCACATCCAGACTGGCCAGCAAACCGATTCTCGTCGTTTAGCCGCCGGGCGGATTCGATCTGGGGCCGGTGCGCCTTCCCGAGTCCAGAGGGCAGCGCGTTAGTGCTCTCGGCTACCCCGGCGAATTGTCGATGGCACCCATTACTTTGTAGGAATTAAGAGGTGGTGAACGATATTTTCTGAATCCGTGTTAGCTGTTTATCAAAAAATCGTTTCCGTCGAGGTGATTCATAGCGTTCGAACGCAGTATATGTTTCGAAATCCTACTGCAAATCGACGTTAGCGATATGGGTCTGAAATTCAGCGGATTACTCTTATTTCCTTTCTTCGGTACTGAAGTCGAGACGCCGCTGTCATAAACGGTTTACTCTTCCGCTTGCAGCTGACGGGCGGTGTTGTGTTGCAGAAGCCAGCCGCCAGCCCTCGCCGCCGGTAGGAAGGATGCGCGCACAGCCCTCCGGCGCGTGACGCCGGCTGCGCCAGAGCCGCCAGCGGGATGCAGGCCGCCGCCGCCGCCGCCGCCGCAGCCCGCCTCGTGCCGCTCATCCTCGCCGCGTGTGAGTACCCGCAGCGGCCACCGCGGAGCGCGCGGCGCCACCAGTCCTTCACGCGCCACAGCTGAGCCAAACAGCCGTCGGCACACGGACCGTGCATCCGAACGTTGAACGTTTTCGTGCCGAGTTCCTGACGTCATAGCGTGGAATAGGACGTTCAGGAGTCTTTCCGAACACGCAGAGCAATATCTAACATGTCAGATATTCTGAGCGTGCGTCTGAGCGTTGACCAATGAGATGGCACAACGCCACCTATGTCACACTCACGCCGTCTTCCTTTAAGTACAGAGTTGTGAGCGCCATATTGGCATTAATTTCAAGCCTGTACGTATATTTGCCGTTTTTGAGCACCAGCAAATTGAGAATCACTGGATAACCCGTTGTCAACTGTGTGATTCGTTCCTTTAAAATAATGATAAACATCATATTCGTGGCAAAAGAATTATTGTAACTACAGTATTATGAGAGTACTCTATCTGAAGGCAGCGACACACTGAAGATCCGCCCAAAACGCATTGTTCTTGGTACAATTTGTTATGATTAAGGTTGAGTTAGTAACATGTCTACGATTTAGGTTTTCAGCAACTGGTAAGAGGGTGTGCTTGGTCTTCGGTAGGTTGCTGTTGGTTTAGCGTAATGAGTAGTGTTGATTGTTTTGTATGGAAGAAGTTTTATATTGAAATGGTGGTTCGCGTCTCGGCACTTCCAAACTATTTTTTTTTCCTAACATTTGCGTTTTTATTAGGTTCTGATACTTTATTATTAGTTTAATACAAGTATATATTATAATATTTGATGTTATGTAAATATAAGTTCACCTTTCTTTGAGGGGTGACTTTGTTCGATTGGCTTAATCTACAGGACAGCTTGCGCTACTTGTATAAAGACAATTTGCTCCTTTTTCTTTTACGCTTCGTAATTCACATGTTGCAAAGATTCTGCTGCTGGGTAGGAACAATGATCAAGTAAGACTGACCTTGGGGTTTTACTACAATGTGGGAATGATGAAATAATGTTTATCTTATGTGGAAAAGTATTGCAAATTTGTATTGCACTGTGTGTAATAGAACTTTTATAAGCCTGTGTCCTTACTGATTGACTTGGTACTTTCTTTCCTTGGACGATGGAGGAAATGCACGTTTTAATAGAGCTAACGTGGGAATTTTACGCGCGCCCGTTTAGTGTGATTTACGGACTAGAAACATCCCGCAACTGCCGCTGGAGTGCGTTGTGGTCGCTTATACCACGTTGGGGCCCACGTACCGTACGCACAGGTCGCATCATTTCTGAGCGTTCAGCAGCACGTGGAACTTAGCTCGCTCAACGTTGACGTCCGACGGCACGGTCCGTGTGCCGGGCCCCAACGCGATAACAATGCACTCCAGCGGCAGTTGAGAGATGTTTCTAGTTCGTAAATCACACTATTTACTCAACGGGCAAGCGTAAAATTCCCACGTTATCTCTATTAAAACGCACATTTCCTCCATCGTCCACGAAAAGGATAGTACCGCGTCCAATCAATAAGGACAGAGGCTTATGGAAGTTCCATTACAGTGCGGTATAAATGTGGAATACTTCTCCGCATAAGATAAACATTATTTCATCATTCCCACATTTTAGTAAAACCCCAAGGTCAGTCTTACTTGATCACTGTTCCTACCCAGTAGCAGAAACTTTGCAACGTGTGAATTACGAAGCGTAAAAGAAAAAGGAGCAAAGTATCTTTATACAAGTAGCGCAAGCTGTCCTGTAGATTAAGCCAATCGAACAAAGTCACCCCCTCAAAAAAAAGGTGAACTTATATTTACATAACATCAAATATTATAGTATATACTTATATTAAACTAATAAAGTATCAGAACCTAACAAAAACGGGAATGTTAGGCAATAAAATTTAGGAGAGTCAAGACGCGAACCTCCGCTCCAACTATCAAACCAACACAAGACAGTGACGCTACGAAATACCCTTTTTTTTTTTGCGGACGTCGCAAGACATCCTGCTGAAGTTCGGTGGTTGATCCTTCCACTCAGTTTTTTATTACAGAGGCCAATCGGCTCTCTGACCGAACACGCTGAGCTACCGTGCCGGCTACTAAACCAACAACACACCCGATTGCAAGTAATCAAAGTATGTTACCCGTTGCAGAAAACCTTATCGTAGATATGTTACTAATTGAAATTTAATTATAACAAATTGTACCAAGAACAATACGTTTTGGGTGGATCTTCAGTGTGTCGCTGCCTTCAAATAGCCTCCTCTCATAGTACGCAAGTTACAATAATTCTTTTGCCACGAATACGATGTTTCTCATTATTTTATTGGCATGAATCACACAACTAACAACGGGTTTTCCAGTGATTCTCTGTTATGGATTGGAAAGAGAGCCAACCCACTATGAGAGGAAACCGAAAGGCACGCGTTTTAGCTCACGCAGGCTGGCGTGAGGTCTGGAACAGGACAAGGAAGTTAGACTTTAGCAAAAAAAGGACGTAGCTGTTGGAATACTTAACTTTAATTCATAAGTGGTGAACATCGCTCTTGACGGTACATGTTTTACAGCGTCAATAGTAACGTAATGGCGCCTTGCTAGGTCGTAGCAAATGACGTAGCTGAAGGCTATGCTAACTATCGTCTCGGCAAATGGGAGCGTAATTTGTCAGTGAACCATCGCTAGCAAAGTCGGCTGTACAACTGGGGCGAGTGCTAGGAAGTCTCTCTAGACCTGCCGTGTGGCGGGGCTCGGTCTGCAATCACTGATAGTGGCGACACACGGGTCCGACGTATACTAACGGACCGCGGCCGATTTAAAGGCTACCACCTAGCAAGTGTGGTGTCTGCCGGTGTCACCACATTCTCAGTTTGCTGTTGCTCAGAAACGGCATATATACATATAGGCTTGAAAAGAATGCCACTATGGTGCCTCACAACTCTGTGTTGGAGGGAGACGACGGGCGTGTGACGTAGGTGGCGTTGTACCATCTGATTGGTCAACGCTCAGTGGCACGTTGAGAATATCTGACATGCCAGATATTGCTCTGCAGGTTCCGAAAGACTCCCGAACGTGCTATTCCACGCTATGACGTCATAAACTCGGCACGCTCAACGCTCAACGTTCGGATGCACGGTCCGAGTGCCGACGGCTTAACGCTCTTGCGATACTCCCTGTTAGCGTCTCGTCACCAACATCGCAGCTAACCGTATACTGGTTTGTACAGTTTTTTTTTGTTACAGATATATCCACTTGTCATCTTGACAAACTTATATTCACCAACGATTTCCTTTGTAAGCTATTTCAAAATCGATGGCAAGTACTATGGTCGAAGGATTCTCTTATGGTTCATGAGATTGTTACATGTAATTTATTGATAGAAGGTAGTGACTTACAGCTTATAAACATTTTCGTCTGATCAGTACAAAACAACGGTACACCACTTTATTACAAACAACCAGTTTCGGGCAGACGGCAGGCCACCCCCAATCATCTACATGAGTCGTCAGGCGCATCTTCTCTGGTGATTCGGCAGATAGTTACAGTTTAATTTTTTTCAGGGTTTTGCTGGAGTTAGCCCAAGCAAATCCTGCTCGCCACGTTTCACACACGACGCTCAACGTCGATGGAAAGCGTCGGTTTGTTTACAGTTACAAACAAAATCAATTTTAAATCGTAATTTTAGGTGTTCAGTTGATAGAGCGGCCTCAAATTAGAGTAGAGAGATATTTGTTTAATCAAGGGCTTAACAACTGGCCGGTTTTGAGCGCGAGTACTCGCTTCTGTTCAGGCGCGTGCTCGCGAGCAGGTGCAAGGTCGTGGAGTACGGAGGGAGGGGAAATGCGCGAGCACGTATGAATAGGACCGCAGCGTGCCTATTGAATTCGCGCCGACTGTGTAACGTTAAAAGTACTACGATCAGCTCTAAGTCACTTCGCTGGTTAAGAATCATGTCAAGTCGCCGTTGTGTAACCCCAACCATGCTTTCGCAGTTCAACCCCCATTGGGAGGAATTGTATCTGTTTACAGAAAAAGATGGTGTTGCAAAATGTTTAGTATGTCACAAAACGCTTAATTCTTTTAGGAAATTTAGTTTGCAGCGACAGTATATGTCGTACCACGCGAAAGACTACGGAAGTGGAAAATGTGATGGACCAGATCGTGCGCAGGAAGTTATTAAACTTAAAAGGAAGCTATCCGAAGAAGATCTGGATGACGAAGAAAAATCAACTGAGGCACCTCTCAGAGTGAGCTACAAAATTGCTTTGTTTTTAGCAAAATTACTGCGCCCCTTCACTGATGGCGATTTAATAAAAGATGTTTGCTAGTTGCAGTGGAACATTTGTGTCCATCTCAAGTTGAACAGTTTCGGATTGTGCCATTATCTGACATGACCATTATGCATCGCATACAGGACATGGCAGGCGACGTCCAGAGCCAGCTTGCAAATATCTATAAAGATTTTATGGCGTATTCTCTAGCTCTGGAAGAAAGTGTTGATAACACTGGAACAGCGCAGCTTTCCGTATTTATTAGAGGTGTTAATAGAGATCTTCAGTTGAGGAAGGATCTCCTCGTTGTAGTAGCCATGAAGAACACTACAAACTGAGGTGATATTTTAAGTAGTGTTGAAGAAAGTGTTGAAAATATAGGATTGTCGTGGAATTCTTTAGTTTCAGTGTCCACAGACGGTGCACCAGCGATGACAGGGAAAAAATTAGGTTTCGTTGCGCTGTTGAAGGAGAAAATGCAAAAACTGACCGGGCCGAATTAAATAAGGAGCGTTCACTGTGTGATCCACCAGGAAAACTTATGTGCAAAGAGTACCACTCTAAAAAATGTGATGAGTGTTGTTGTTCGTACAACGAATTATATAAGGAAGCGTGGGCTACAACACAGACAATTTAAAAGCTTTCTTGAGGATGTAGAAAGCCAGTATGGTAGCCTGCCTTATTACAGCGAGGTCCGCTGGCTTAGTCGTGGCGAATTATTAAATAGAATTTTTGCCTATTAGATGAGATAAATATGTTCATGGAAATAAATAACATGTGTGTTCCTGAATTCAAAATGGGTTCAAATGGCTCTGAGCACTATGGGACTTAACTTCTGTGGTCATCAGTCCCCTAGAACTTAGAACTACTTAAACCTAACTAACCTAAGGACATCACACACATCCATGCCCGAGGCCGGATTCGAACCTGCGACCGTAGCAGTCCCGCGTTTCCGGACTGGGCGCCTAGAACCACTAGACCACCACGGCCGGCTGTTCCTGAATTGAAAGAGCCTTCATGGAAATGTGATCTCGCGTTCTTAGCAGATTTAACTAGCCATCTGAATGCTTTGAACATTTCACTACAAGGTAAAGATCTGCTAATTACTCATTTCATAGATCGAATACGAGCTTTTAAAATGAAATTGACACTTCGGGTGAGTCAGCTGGAAACAGGAAATCTAGCTCATTTTCCTAAATTATCATCCATGCAAGATGTTCACAAAGACTGTGAACGTTATTCACATAGTTTAGTTGCCCTTAAGGAAGAATTTGATCAACGTTTTCAAGATCTGACAGCACTAGACAGTGATTCTGATCTGTTCTTCTCCCCATATTCAGCGAATATTGAAGAGATTCGTCCTCAGCTGCAACTAGAAATTATTGACCTGCAGTGTGACAGAGAATACAGAGACAAATTTCAGAACAAGAAAAACATTTTGGAATTCTACAGACACTTCCCTCAGGATAGATTTCCTCATTTGCACAAACTGGCGGCTACAATAATATCAATGTTCGGTTCCATGTATGTTTGTGAATAACTGTTCTCTGCAATGAAATGTAACAAGACGCGCCTGAGAAACGCATTGTCTGATCGAAATTTAAACTGCACGCTGCGCCTATGATGCACAAGAACAATTACTCCGAACATCGAAGCAATTGTAAAGGGCAAAAAGTACAAGATAACAGAGAATCCCACACTTCAGTGACACCTTTTATTGTGTAACAGTTCACAAATTAATACGAATGTAGAGCCATACTCTAAGCTAATAAAATTATGTGGCACGTATGCATTCTCCTTTATTTGTTTCATTTGTCGCAGTAATAATTCGTGAGTGATATCCCTGCAGGTGGCCGCGGATTTACACTGACTGGAGGCAGCTGTTGTGTGCCCCACGTGACTCTCCCCACTCTCCGCTCTGTTCCGGTAGTGGGGGTAGCGTGCTCGCGCTGCTCCATGCTCACGCCTTGCTGCTCACAGCTTGCTCCGCGAGCACGTATGTTGTGAAGCCCTGGTTTAATCGATATGTATTATCAGTTCCGCAGCAGCAACTGAGCATCACTTCTGCATGATGGTAGCAATCAGCACGGGCCATGGTGGCGCTGTCGCTGCTGTTACTGACTACTCTTCTTTAGTGTTAAACGACATCGATAAAACGAATATCGCGCTAGACTACATTGAGACCAGTCTGTCCAACGGGAACCAAAAATTCAACTATAAAAATAATTTCATGTAACTGGAAACAAACTGACGCATTCCATCGAGTCTGGGTGTCGTACGAAAGACCTTATGAGCAGTATTTCTTTCGACTGCCTCCATCTACAACAGGGTCTCCAAACTTTCTAGTCCGCGGGCCACATTGGCTCCTCCACGACGTCATAAGGGCCAAGATATACCTAGTGGGATTAAAGCACCCTAGCACTCCATGATCACCGTAATTTAAGGCTAAAGGAAAGATGAAATCGCAAAATCTAAGGTTGTGGGAATGGCTAGCACTGAAACAAACTACGATTTTTATTTAATTACGTAATTTTGATTGGTGGACGTACCTGACCGAAATTCTGGCATATTTTATTCTGGTGAATTTCACCGACAAAAAAATATGTCACTGTACATTCTTCACGAAAGCGTCCTGCAAAGTTAGCGAAATGTCAAAATCATTGTTAGCAACACTATTACTGCAAGACGTAACAGAGGTAGAGTATGTCAACGCATTGTTATTACAAGCGGCGCAACAATAATTTTAGTTATGTAATCATGTAGCGAGTAGCAGAGCCAATGTCGCGGTGTATTGGTCGCGATAGGCCTCGAAACTCAATTGTTGGCAGTATAGGTACCACCTCACGTATTTGGCGGGTCGCATACGGGGGATGTCCGGCCAGCTAACGCGGGCCAGTTTCGGCCCGCGGGCCGTAGTTTGGAGACCCCTGATCTACAAGTTGCAAAAAAAAAAATTGCAAACATCTGCAGAAACTAGAGAGTAAATGCTCCTGACGACTCTAAGGAGAAACGCGTTACACAACAAATGAGTCGTGTTTTTAAAGTAACTGAAATAAATACAAAACAATATTACAACAACTTTATTTTTACATGAAAACCGTGACATTAATCCACTTGTCAGGGTAGTTTCCATCTCTTTCAAAGCACTTACCGTATCGTGTGACTAGCTTCTGAAATCCTCCTCATAGAAAACTGCTGTCTGAATTTTTAACCAGTCCTGTAACGACGTTTCGAATCGTCGTTATAGCATGACTATTTCGTTGTAACTGTTTATATTGTCTCTGTCAAAATCCTGCACGATGAGCAATGTACGAGGTGCATTCAAGTTCTAAGGCCTCCGATTTTTTTTCTCCGGACTGGAAAGAGATAGAAACATGCGCATTGTTTTAAAATGAGGCCGCGTTCATTGTCAATACGTCCCAGACATGGCAGCACCGTACGGCAGATGAAATTTTACCGCCAGCGGCGAGAATGATAACTGTTTTAAATACTTAAAATGGCGACGTTTTCCTTACTTGAACAGCGTGCAATCATTCGTTTTCTGAATTTGCGTGGTGTGAAACCAATTGAAATTCATCGACAGTTGAAGGAGACATGTGGTGATGGAGTTATGGATGTGTCGAAAGTGCGTTCGTGGGTGCGACAGTTTAATGAACGCAGAACATCGTGTGGCAACAAACCGAAACAACCTCGGGCTCGCACAAGCCGGTCTGACGACATGATCGAGAAAGTGGAGAGAATTGTTTTGGGGGATCACCGAATGACTGTTGAACAGATCGCCTCCAGAGTTGGCATTTCTGTGGGTTCTGTGCACACAATCCTGCATGACGAACTGAAAATGCGAAAAGTGTCATCCAAGTGGGTGCCACGAATGCTGACGGACGACCACATAGCTGCCTGTATGGCATGTTGCCAAGCAATGTTGACGCGCAACGACAGCATGAATGGGACTTTCTTTTCGTCGGTTGTGACAATGGATGAGACGTGGATGCCATTTTTCAATCCAGAAACAAAGCGCCAGTCAGCTCAATGGAAGCACACAGATTCACCGCCACCAAAAAATTTCGGGTAACCGCCAGTGCTGAAAAAATGATGGTGTCCATGTTCTGGGACAGCGAGGGCGTAATCCTTACCCATTGCGTTCCAAAGTGCACTACGGTAACAGGTGCATCCTACGAAAATGTTTTGAAGAACAAATTCCTTCCTGCACTGCAACAAAAACGTCCGGGAAGGGCTGCGCGTGTGCTGTTACACCAAGACAACGCACCTGCACATCGAGCTAACGTTGCGCAACAGTTTCTTCGTGATAACAACTTTGAAGTGATTCCTCATGCTCCCTACTCACCTGACCTGGCTCCTAGTGACTTTTGGCTTTTTCCATCAATGAAAGACACTCTCCGTGGCCGCACATTCAGCAGCCGTGCTGCTATTGCCTCAGCGATTTTCCAGTGGTCAAAACAGACTCCTAAAGAAGCCTTCGCCGCTGCCATGGAATCATGGCGTCAGCGTTGTGAAAAATGTATACGTCTGCAGGGCGATTACGTCGAGAAGTAACGCCAGTTTCATCGATTTCGGATGAGTAGTTAATTAGAAAAAAAATCGGAGGCCTTAGAACTTGATTGCACCTCGTATAGCGTGTCTGCTCTTGTATTCTTCCTACTTTTCAACTTTCAAGTGTTAATTTCTTTAAATGTTTATTTGTATGGTGAATTTTTATACCAGTTCCCACGTTGTAATCTGACTGCGATGAAATCAAAAATTTAATTTTGATCACTGAAATTCGCGAGTCTTTATCCAGAAACAATGTTCTGATGTATCTTCTACTGTGAAGAAGTGTTCTGTTACACATGTGTATTAACTGCTCTAAATTACTTTCAAGATGATGGTGAGCTGCACGTGAGCGCGTCGATCTTTGCTCAACGTTGATTCGTGGGTAAATGATTAATTGAAATAACAGTTCTACAATTATTTCTTCTGAATTATCACTTATTATTTCCAATTTCTTTTGCTGCACCAACTGCTATCATAAAACATTAGCATTGCTTTCACCGCATTATTTCACTATGTTAATCATTTTGTCAAAATAGAGCTTGTTCGACAATTTTTTTACGAAACAGTGACGCCAATCTGTTGCCCTCACTATTCTGTCCATAATTTTTAACTACCTTATATCTGCAGCACCACGACATCATTTTCTGTGGTTCACTCTCACGTCCACATGCTCTCAACCTTCCCGATCGTACCCGTTCTGTTTATAAGAAATATATTCGCGTTTGCCAATATGAACCACCTTAGCCTGTATATCGGGAAGACGACAATGAAAATTTATGCCGGATCGGAACTCGAACCAGGATTTCCTGTTTTAATCGAGAGGTCGCCTTAACCGCTTTTCTTTTTCTTTTTTTAACTTACACGAATAACAATGTCTCAGAACGTGTTGGATATATGAAGAGGAAAAAAAAAAAAAAAATGTTTGCGTCTACCCATGCGCGAACCCGTGTCTTATCATAGCACACTCCCGCGCGCTAACCACTTTTTTTTAATAAGACGGTGACCTTTATAAAATAAAATATTTCTGGGAAACGTAAATAAGTGGATTTTTTTTACATAATGGTGTAACAATAACAAACATAAACTGCTTCTAGCATTTTTTTAATATGTAAGACGATGACTTGTATAAAATAAAATATTTCTGGGAAACGTAAATAAGTGGTCTTTCTTTTCACATAATAGTGAAAAAATATCCTGCTTCTGTCAGTACAAAACAATAACGGACCACGTTCCTCTTTTGGGCGCGTACCTCGCTATTCCCGTTATACCTCGCGTTGGTGTCGGGTACGTCTTCACGTGTGTTTGTGGATCCTCTCCACTGTCCTGGTCCTTTCTTCTTCTGATACTTATAGGCAATAATTATATTCTCCTACCCGGGACACCCCAACTGGGTGGGGGATCAAGCAAGGCACTCCCTAAAAAATTTGCGTAATATGTTCGATATATCGGATGTCTCACAAGCTGTGAGTGATGTTCTTGTAGTAAGGCCCAAAAGTCGAGCACATTCTTACTGCCGTCTCGGAAAAGATAACGCTAAGTCAAACCTCGAATCCAAGTCACTGCGTTTGTCTTTGTTTGGGGATAATATGTCCTATCTGGGAGAAGTAGTATCCGTGGTTCTATTGCTTGCGGCCCCTCCCGAAGGAGGAAGGCGATCATTTTTTTGACCAAACACCATACGTCCGCCGAAGGCCCGCATATCAGGCGATGCTCCTCTGTGTCTATAACATTGCAATGCGGACACAGCGGCTCGTCCGCCACATGAATTGTATGCAAGCTGGAACGAGTCACCGCTTCAGCTATCCGTGCACGAATCACGGACAGACCCAAACTTGCATATGCCGTAGTCTGTGAGACATAACCCTAAACTCGTACGTTACGTGTATTCCCGTCCACGATGGACTTACTTACTGACAGTCGAGGGCATGGTACAGGCGACTAAATACGAAGTAGCTTTGCCTGTATTATGGAGAAAGACGATACAATGTCCCTTCAGAGATGCGTGCTGCATGCGGATCCTCGACTTTCAATAAATACGTGCTTACCAGATGAGAACGTACTGTACTAATGCAGGTTATGACACATGGAAGATGACATTTAGAAGTTTGGATCTGGCTGTGATTCTTGCACGGATAGTCAAAGACGACCGCTTGCGTAAAGCGGGAGATCAGGTTTCGAGTCCCGGTGCGGTACAAATTTTCACTGTCGTCGTCTGAATATACAGCCGAAGGTGGTTCATATTCGCAACTGCGAATACGTTTCCTGTTTTTCTTCAGAGCTGTGCATTGCATCGTCTTTCTTAATAACAGAGGCACTGCCACTTCGTCCGGTTTAGACGTTACCTTGGCGTCGTTTCTTCGTGTGTCGTATGCTATTGTTCTTCCCCATTGCACCACACAGCTTCACGTAATTTACCGATGACTACAATACTGTTCCAATCAATTTCTTTTTCTTGCTGGTGCTTTGTGTTATCAAACTTCTGCATAAAACCGAGGCTGAATTCAGTGACGAGAATTCAACTATTGGTTTACCCCTACAAAAGTTTTAAGCATTTTTCAATTAATAAAATTTAACCAAGCATGGAAAGTTTCCAAACATAAGGTCTTCTTCGTAGCAGTGATTGGCAAGGTGCTTCTTTACGTGCAAGAAGAAATGACAGGCACTAGGAGCTAGGTCAAGGTTATACTACAGTCTAATATGCTGTGTGCAGTCGCGACTCGCTCTAGTGTGAAACTTGCTAGTGTTTGACAGCTGGAGCGATGCTATCGCTCCAAGCGGTGAGAAAGCAAAGAGTGACATGCCTCAGAAAGATAATGGTTCAAAAATGGTTCAAATGGCTCTGAGCACTATGGGACTTAACTGCTGAGGTCATCAGTCCCCTAGAATTTAGAACTACTTAAACCTAACTAACCTAGGGACATCACACACATCCATGCCCCAGGCAGGATTCGAACCTGCGACCATAGCGGTCGCGCGGTTCCAGACTGCAGCGCCTAGAACCGCACGGCCACACCGGCCGGCAAAGATAATGGAAGATTTATTATTTTTCTACTTAATTAATGAAATAATTCCAGAATGAGATTCTTACTCTGCAGCGGAGTGTGCGCTCATAAAAAAATTGCTGGCCGGTGTGACCGAGCGGTTCTAGCCACTACGGCCGCTGGTTCGAATCCTGCCTCAGGCATGGATGTATGTTATGCCCTTAGGTTAGGTAGGTTTAAGTAGTTCTAAGTTCTAGGGGACTAATCACCTCAGATGTTCAGTCCCATAGTGCTCAGAGCCGTTTGAGCCATCATATGAAACTTCCTGGCAGATTACAACTGTCTGCCTGACAGAAACTCGAACTCGGGACCTTTGCCTTTCGCGGGCAAGTACTCTACCATCTGAGGTACCCAAGGACGACTCACGCCCCCTCCTCACAGCTTTACTTCTGCCAGTAAAAATAATTGTAAAATTTTTGCGTTACATTCATTGCTATGCCACCAATAAACACCAGTTATCGAGAAATAAGTGTAAAAACAGCCGAATTTAACTGAGTCAATGACATACGACACAGCTTATTCATAAAGAAATGTTTTCGAATATGCGCATATCTGCAACTTACTTCGCTGACGGCGAGAGAATAGAAATACATATTTCATGCATAGAAGGCGTTTATTTCTGTTATTGCTTCTTCTTACTGTGATAGGCCCTTTCTTTGACATGTAAAACAAAAAAAAAGAGCCTAATGGTTACACGTAATTCGAATTTTTGGTAGACGAACATTTCTGTAAATGCAAGTTCTTTGCTTCAAAGGCGTGTATGTTGAAGAGCTTTGCCGTTTGTGGTTCAGACGTAACAACAATTGTGGTATTGGTTTCTTCCATGTTCCGAAACATTGTTACTGCTTTTTGACATTTTATTATGACGACTGCACGACTTGCGTTTCAGATACAGGTGTGATGACATACAAGGAACGATAAAAAATTATAAGTATTACATTCCGTACAGGTTTCACACGTTCCACGTTCAGTGAGTTTGGCTGGATGTGTAGCGAACGAAACTTCGCGTTGCTGGGTAAGTATATGAAGTCTTTCTGCAAAAGGTTTGGTGTTCTTGCGTTTACTGGCAGCTTTTTGTTATTAAAGAAAAATGACATTCTTCAGTAAGTACCCGCATGTTACGAGAGAATCGTAAATAAACTGTCCTGTAAAATTCAGTTTCGTACCCCCAGTGGTCCTTAGGAAACTAAAGAATTGCAAATGTGGTATAATTTTTAGTTACTGTCAATTTTTACGGCAGTACACGCGTTACCCACTGTAAAAACTATATCATTAATCAATGTAAACGATATTATTCGCACTCATATGATATCGTACTCAGAAGTGTCACTTGCTGGCCGCTTGGCGCACCGCTATCGCTATGGGTAACAAAAACCAGACGAAGTGACGCGACTGTTACCTTAGGCTGTGACTGTACCTGGGATGAGCATGTTGTCCTCAACCATAAGACCTGATAAGATCTTGAGTGCGATGACCCACATGGGGACGCGTGTGTGGATGCAACAAAATGACCCCTCTACTGACCATGTCATGCCGTTCCTTATGGATCTCCCAGTACAGTTTCTTTACGATTTCGTAATAACTGTCTGCAATGATTCTGCTACCCCAGAGCGAAAAACCAACAATCAAAACTCCCTGCCTGTTCTAAAACACAGTGTACGTGATTTTGAGGCTGGAATTTTTTGCTGGAATATCACTTTCTTGGAGGATGTTGTATGCCTCCATTGTAAAAAAATGGCTCTGAGCACTATGGGACTTAACATCTTTGGTCATCAGTCCCCTAGAACTTAGAACTACTTAAACCTAACTAACCTAAGGACAGCACACAACACCCAGCCATCACGAGGCAGAGAAAATCCCTGACCCCGCCGGGAATCGAACCTGGGAACCCGGGCGTGGGAAGCGAGAACGCTACCGCACGACCACGAGATGCGGGCCCTCCATTGTAAGGACTCATGTTTTGACTCTGCTGTAACGTGAGCCACAAATATTAGGTCACCAGTGATAGTTTGGTTAAAAAACTTATTCGCTTCAACACAGTCCCTCTGGAGGAAATTGATCACGCTGTTTGCTGTTTAAACGACTGGTTTTGTGCATTCCAGACAGTAAGTTTGGAACAAAGCGTGCGCACAAAGTCTGATGCCGTAAGCGTTCTGCCACAGATTCACTACCAACACTTGAAACGTGAGAAAAACCTGTGATGATGATGAAATCCGGTGGCGTCTGTATTCTCATAGATATGTGGTGACTGTCTTGCTTTGATTCATCTAATGACGGAGAACATCGTGCATATGTGTGCTTTCCGCCTCTTGCCTATAAAAAGCGAGCAGCAGCATGTATCTCGCAATAGGAGGCATTTTCAATCAGTTGAGCCATTCTTAAACCCGTATAAATAAAGATCCACGCAAACCAAAGCTACCGTGATGACGTTAGTGGGTAGGAATACCGGAAGGTACTTCGCCAGTAAGCGCAGTACGACGACAGTAACGCTGCAGCAACCATATTAAAAAACGATATTCACGTTAAAAACGCGCCTGATATACAGAGAAACTCATAATACGTTATACTGATCACAAACAAAAGCAATCATCTAGAATCTAGATAACATTTGTCATATAATCTGACCGAGCGGGTGGCGCAGTGGTTGTATCACACTGGACTCGCATTCGAAGGACGACGGTTCAATCCCGTGTCCGGTCTGAAACATCCCCTTAGAAATTTTTTATAAATGACAGTGCTGGAAAGCCTCTACGTTATCTGATTTTCAAACAACTGAGCAAAACTGAATGTATTCAGACATTTCTCTCTTTACTTACTCTGATCATCACTAAACTGACACACGGTATTTTTTTAGCGCAACGCAATCTAACTTTCAATAATCCCTACAAAAGAATGGCCCTGACTAACAATAACCTATACCTTTCATGAATCACTTACCTCACAAAAATCTTTGTTACTCAAAGTACTGCGCCGGCCGAAGTGGCCGTGCGGTTAAAGGCGCTGCAGTCTGGAACCGCAAGACCGCTACGGTCGCAGGTTCGAATCCTGCCTTGGGCATGGATGTTTGTGATGTCCTTAGGTTAGTTAGGTTTAACTAGTTCTAAGTTCTAGAGGACTAATGACCTCAGCAGTTGAGTCCCATAGTGCTCAGAACCATTTGAACCAAACTACTGCAATACAGCGTGCGCCAATACTGCCAATTGAATAAAAGATTCTAACTTGTTCAAAAGTCGTCATATATAACAGTTCATGATATCCAATATTACAAATTTACTCTTTCTGATGGACACACGTCCAGACCGTCCGCTCTCAAAATTCTGCGATTTCTGCCGTCTCTCTCCCCACATCCACCACTGCTGGCGGCTCACCTCCAACTGCGCAACGCTACGCGCTGTTCACATCTAACTGCCCAGCACTACAATAACAATATTCCAACAATGTAAATCAGCCACAGACTGCACACAGCACAGTCAGTGATTTTCATACAGAGCGCTAAGTGGTGTTACCAACATAAAAACGTAAACATCCTACTTACAGGTCATTCTGATTTAGGTTTTCCGTGATTTCCCTAAATCGTTTCAGGCAAATGCCGGGATGGTTCCTTTGAAAGGGCACGCCCGATTTCCTTCCCCATCCCTCCCTAATCCGAGCCCGTGCTCTGTCTCTAATGACCTCGTTGTCGACGGGTCGTTAAACACTAATCTCCTCCTCCTCATTAGTACTTATAAAACAGTATAAAATGCAAAAGGTACGTCAGATCATGATAGCTTGCATGTGCATTGATGCCAAAGACCAACTGCATCAAAACCGCAAAATGCGGGAAAGCATCCAACTTCACATCAGCAATGCGTTAAGGGGGTGAATCATATGGTTAAACTGAAGTGGCATACGTTTTTACGCTGCAAAAGTACTGTCAATGACTGCACAATCTCTAATGTCACTTTTAAAAGATTTGTCCATTTCTTATTTAACTGTTATTCGCATTATTCCTAATAACGAGGGGAAGGGAGGTATGACTCTATGCTGTCCTTCAGCCTTTTAGCAAATGTTTTAAAAATCTGTTTGATTGATAAGACCATAAACGATAATCTGATATAAGTTATTAGAGGTGGGTAGGACTGCAGTTATGCAGAGAACAGGTTGATTAGAGAAATTATATGAAATGTAAAGGTAGCGTAGCGTATATGGTATGACATAGATGGATTTCAGGTATGAGTTCATGGTCTGTAGGGGGAGCTACTGGGAAAGGAAATTCTGTGATTGGAAATGTAAAGAAAGTAGGATGTGGTGACGGATGTGCGGTAGCAGGTAAGTGGACCAATTTTATTCTGTAATTAAATATTTACAAGGATTGTATTAAATGAATGTAACAAGAAAGCTGGAAAGTGAATTTAGAAGTGATTTTAAAATGGCGTGTAACGTACATAATGCGGGAAACATGATAGCCACAGTCAACGCTACTCGCACAGGCGAAACTTCTTGAAATTTTTTTGTGTGCATGGTATGTTTTCCAGTAAGGTTCCATACACAAGTACACGAAAATGGGTTAAAACTGCTGTCACGGGAAGATATGCGTATGTATGTGGATGAGAAAATACCGTCTTCCAGTGTTCCAGAGCAACAGAAAAAGATTCGCCGAGAAAGAGCGACTTCCGATGTTCCAGAGCAAATTACGACGTACAAACAACCGAGAAATTATTTCCAACATGATAACAGTGTGCTCCGTGGAATCGTACGGAAAGAGCTGAATGCTGACGTAAGAGTCGCCCAACGCTAGCTAGTTACAGGTGCTAGGTTAAGACCTACAAGTTTTATCAGCAGGGTCAATACGCAAAATATTTGTATATCTTTTTTAAAAAAATTACAGAATATTACAGTGAATTATGACAGTAATGCAATGTGTGTTTACTGCTCAAAATCATACATGTTTATATGAATAATTAAACTTTCTTTTGTTGCAAGATTCGAATTTTCGTTCCTGAACGGAGATCTGTAATTACACTTACGTGTTACGATAAAAGAGCTGCATGTATTTTCTGCTTGATAAGTAACAAATTATTTTCTTTCGTTGTTGAAGATTTTATTTTCGTGATATCGACTCTGTGTTGTGGCACCATTGTCTTCGGCAGTATCTCTTCTCTGCCTTCTTCCAGTGCCATCTTTGGCCTTGTTTTGATGTCCAAAGACATAAGACAAGTTTTCCTTATGTATTGTAAAACTGCGCAGTTCACTTTAATTGATGCATTGTATTAGAATCTTGTCAACACAGTTTCTATCTTTCTTCCTTCATGATACGGTCTTTGCTAATTTTTTTCCCACCATTGGATGTGTTGCGAGTACTTACAACTTATTTCAGTTATACCGATAAGCGAGCAGTGTGTATTTTAAGCATTATCAGCAACTAGCTGACAAACCCGGTAATGTCTAGGTAGTCTTTTCACCAATTTTCCATTAGATAACAAATTTTACATGAGCTTCTGTTGTAGACTCGGTTAGAGTTGATCCCGTACAGTTTCTGTACGCTGGTTGCTGCTGCTTTGCATGTCTACAACGTGATTTTGTAAACGTCTCTATGGCAACGCCTCTTCCTAGATCTGTAGACGGCTATTGTTTGCACCTACAGCCGCTTGCGCTTCATAGATGAAAGCTGTCAAAAGTGTTGCCATGTATCAGGAAATTACTTAAGTTGACTTGACTGTAGGAGTGTCTTAATAGTAAAGAATAAATGTGATCGTATAAAAACTTCATGCACGATTTGGTATTTTCTCATGCATCTCAGTGTTTATGACGTCATATCCCCTGAACTGTGTGTTGCACCACGACACAATTTAGCAGATGAGTTTAGCGGCGTATTTGGATACCATCCTACCCCAAGTGTAGCACCACGACCCTCGTGACACAGTCCTCGACTGAACATTAAGCACTAATCTTCGCTGCGTGGGTTAGTCGCGCGGTCTTAGGCGTCTTGCCACGGGTCGCGCGGCTCCCCTGTCGGAGGTTAGAGTCCTCCCTCGGGCATGAGTGTGTGTGTTGTTCTTAGCATAAGCTAGTTTAAGTTAAATTAAGTAGTGTGTAAGCCTAGGGAACGACGACCTCAGCAGTTTGGTCCCATAGGAACATACCAAAAATTTCCAAAAGAATTTACTAATTTTCATTCCATTTCATTAGGGACAGTGAAAGTTTGAGTCAGTCCCCGTTGCGTGGTTAGACAGCGTAATAGCCAGATCTCGGTCTATCGTACATTTTGAATAGTGTCTTCATATTCACAAGGGTTCGTCTGAAGGTGACAGTAGGGATAGAAGATCTGTCACTACCGATACCTGTATTTTAGTTCTGAATAATCGGTAGTTTTTGATATTTGTCTACTCTCGGCGTTCTTATTTTTTTTACTAATAACTTGGTAAAAAGCCGAAATATTAATTAGTCGTTCCAACAACGCGGAATTGTTTTGTTTTTAAATAAACCTTTTTTAAGGAACGAGTAATTTTTATTTTTAAAATCTGCATTGCTTTGAAATATTGCGTTAATATAGAAAATCGGAAAAGCGATCAGTGATAATTTAATAAAAATGGTGCCAGAAACGTGTGACAAACACAAGATATGAAAATTGATATAGCATAGCTGAGACAATAATGTACCTGTTACCATGTGGTGTGACATATTGGATGGTACGTGTGTACATGCAGTGTGCAAGATTTGTTCCAGCTTGTCTATTTGGCAGTTTCTCACTGTCGTCTTCGGACGTCAGTTGTGTTACAAAATGGCACCTTCATTCCTTGTCTGGAAGCTTTTATGAAGTGCAGTATCAATGAAGTACAATACTCTATTTGGTTTAAAAGATTAAAAACGGGAAGAAAAACAACGAATTTGTGACGTGATAGAAGGAGAAAACTTAAAACTTAACAGTTCAGTCGTAGTTTACAATAAAAATAGAATGCAACTGATCAGCTGTCTGTGGCTACATAACATGCCTTTACCTGCTTATTGTTAGCCCTTGAGAAAGGACAAATTCACACGAGAAACACAGTTTTCACTCTTTAACGCTGACTATAGGTAATGTCCAAATAGTAGTGTGATCCAGGATTGTAATATGACTTTGAGCAGAGTTTCAAAAAATTAGAACCAGTAGAAGAATTTTTTTGTAGTAGTCAACCGCTTTTGACTTTTAGAGAAAAGCAGCAAAATGAGGACGGACTAAGTTTTCTTCTATTTGCTTATTTAATTTAATATTTTGATTTTGGTTATCGTAAAACTGAAGAAGTCAAAATGTTCCAATCTTTATTTGATTTTTGCATTTAATACAATAAATAATAGGAATAAAAATCGGTTATTTCCGAGACCGGTTAGTATGAGCGATTTTAGTAGTCTGGTCAAAATGGTGTTAAAAAACGATGTAACCGAAAACAGGTTGTTTCAGCGATAACCGCCATCCCTAGTGTGCAGGCTCTTCTCCTGTGCGCCGTTTTAGAATGGGGTAGGAAGGAAGGAAAATCGTCCAGGTGCAAAAATTACCCATCTCCAAACACAGTATTACCGGTTCAGAGTAGAAATCTAGACGTAAGTACAAGGATATCACGCTGAACGCTGCGAATTGTAAACAGATAATGTCGCGTGCGGTAGCTGACGGGAGTTCTGTACGCAGGCACGCAGCGTGACGTCACAGTAGGCGCTGCGGTCGGCCGTAATAAGCGTCCGTGCGGCGCTTGTAATGGATTAGCCGGCGAGGCACGCCGTCGATGCGGCTGAGGCGAGCGGCCTCAAAGCGGCTCCATTAAGCCAGCCCGACGTGCTGTTGACACAACGACCTTTGGCAGCAAAGCCGGGCATCCCCTGCGTAAACAATCCCGCCAGAGGCCGAAAGAAACAACGCCGCCCGCCGAGGGACCGCCCGGCGAGTTCGTCTCCATTAGGGCCGTTTTCCCTGTACTGCTCGTATTTAAACAAGTTTTTGCCTTAATTCATCCGTCTGCCTGCACACGCTGATAGACGACCTATCCAGTTTCTGTTTTCGTATCTTTTATTTACTCATTTTCTCGTCAATAACTGTATCTGTTGTTTTGTTTGTTGGGGCGGTTGGTGCGGTCTTGAACACTCACGGTTTTAGTAAACAGCCGTCATGCGAAACACAGCTGGCCCTGTTTGTGCATGATATGCAACAGGCTTTAGATACCGGCTCCCAGGTTGATGCCATATTTCTCGATTTTCGAAAGGCGTTCGACTCAGTTCCGCACTGTCGCTTGCTCCAAAAATGCGCGTTTACTGTCCATCCGATGACGTATGCAGTTGGATAGAAAGTTATCTAACACACAGAGAGCAGCATGTCGTCCTGAATGGGGTGACTTCAACAGAAACAAGCGTAACTTCAGGTGTGCCCAAGGGCAGCGTAATAGGTTCGCTGCTTTTCACGATATACATAAACGGTCTGGTTGATGATATTGATAGCGGCGTTAGACTGTTTACCGATGATGCTGTAGTCTACAGGAAAGTAGTATCACACGAATGTTGTGAAAAATCAATGAGGATTTGCATAAAATAAATGCGTGGTGTATTGACTCTTTCAATATTAGTAAGTGCAACCTACTGCGTATAACAAGGCGAAAATCCCCATTAATGTACGAGTACAAAATAAACGCCCAGTCTTTGGAAGCGGTAACATCCGTCAAGTATCTGGCTGTGACTATTCGAAATGATCTCAAATGGAATGATCAGGTTACACAAGTAACGGGCAAGGTGAACTTTAGATTACGGTTTATTGGTAGAATCCTGAAGCGATGCAGTCCTCCAACAAAGCAAAATGCTTACAATACGTTAGTTAGTCCAGTCTTAGAGTATTGTTCGTCTGTATGGGACCCTTACTAGTTGGGTCCGATTCAAGAGATTGAGAAGATCCAAAGAAGAGCGGCAAGATTCGTGATTGGTACGTTTAGCCATCGCGAGAGAATTTCAAATCTCATAGAAAGTTTGAAGTGGGATGCACTTGCAGAAAGACGACGAGCTAAGCGTAAGGAACTGCTCACTAAATTCCAAAATCCGATTTTTGCCGAGGATGTAGAGCATATATTATTACCACCAACCTTCAAATCGCGCAATGATCATCATTCAAAGATAAGGGAAATTAGAGCTCATACTTAGGCGTCCAGACAGTCGTTTTCCCTCTCGCGGTCCGCGAGTGAAACAGAGGGGGGAAATATGACTTTGGCGCGAATTGTGTCCTCCGCCACACACGACTTGGTGGCTAGCGGAGTATATATGTGGATGTAGATGTAGATGTCTTGTGCGTCTCTTCATCCCTACGTGCTGTGGGATGTACTTGTCTGGTAGGCTTTGTATCTAAAGAGGAGTTATTGTTCCTAACACGTATCAGAGGGAACTAACAAAAACGTTTGCATGAACCGTCAGCTCTGATAAATTCTAAGCTGCAGTAGCAGGTCCAATTCACTGTGATTTGCCTGTATACCATTATGGGTACGAATGGTCTCCGTGTTTGAATAAATACACTGAGGTACACATGGTATAAAATGGCAGTGCATTGGCGGAGCTATCATTTGTACTCAGGTGATTCATGTGGAACGGTTTCCGACGTGATTGTGGCCGCACGATGGGAATTAACACACTTTGGATGAGGAATGGTAGTTGGAGCTGGACGCACGAGATATTTAGTTTCGGAAGTCGTTAGGGAATTCAATATTCCGACATCCACAACGTCACGTGGGTGCCAATAATACTAAATTTGAGGCAGTACTTATCACTACGGACAACGTTGTGGTCGACGGAGAGCGGCGGCGTTTGCATAAGGTTGTCAGTACTATTAGACAAGCAACACTGCGTGAGATAATTGCAGAAATCAATGTGAGACACGCGACGAACGTATCCACTAGGACAGTGAGGCGAACTTTGGCGTTATGGCTATGGCAGCAGGTGCCCGATGCGAGCAGCGCTTCTCCTGGGCTAGTGACCTTATCGGTTAGACCCTAGGCGACTGGAAAATCGTGGCCTGGTGTGTTGAATAGCGACTGCAGTGGTAAGAGCTGAATGTAGGGTTCGAGTGTGGCGCAGACCGACAAAGCCAGCCGGCCAGGGTGGTCGAGCGGTTCTAGGGGCTACAGTCTGGAACCGCGCGACCGCTACGGTTGCTGGTTCGAATCCTGCCTCGGGCATGGATGTGTGTGATGTCCTTAGGTTAGTTAGGTTTAAGCAGTTCTAAGTTCTAGGGGACTGATGACCTCAGAAGTTACTTCACATACTGCTCAGAGCCATTTTTAGCCCACAAAGCCATGGACCAAAGTGTGCACACTAAAGGTGGCTCCATAAGTGCGTGGGCTGTGTTTACATGGAATCGACTGGGACTTCTGATCCGATTAAACCGATCACTGACTGGAAATGATTATGTTCAGGTACTGGAGACAATTTGCTGCCATGCGTGGGCTTCGTATTCCCAAACAACGAAGCCATTTTTATGGAGGACATTGTGCCATGTCGCCGGGCCACAATCGTTCGAGACTGGTCTGAAGAAAAATTCGAGTGAATCGCTTGGCCACCTAGATTCTCCAGACATGTTTCCCATCGAACATTTGTCGGACAGAATCGTCAGGTGATTTCGCACGCACAACTCTGCACCGACAACACTTCCTCGATTGTGGACGGCTAGCAGCATTTCTGCAGGAGACTACCAACGAGTTTTTGAGTCCATGCGTAATCAAGTTCCTGTACTACGCAGGACGAAAGGAGGTTCGTCGCGATATTGTGAGGAGGTTCAAAAATGGTTCAAATGGCTCTGAGTACTATGGGACTTAACTTCTGAGGTCATCAGTCCCCTAGAACTTAGAGCTACTTAAAGCTAACCAACCTAAGGACATCACATACATCCATTCCCGAGGCAGGATTCGAACCTGCGACCGTAGCGGTCGCGCGGTTCCAGACTGTAGCGCCTAGAACCGCTCGGCCACCCTGGCCGGCTTGGGAGGAGGCTCTTGGCTTTTTTCATCTCGTGAACATGGTAATACCAAATTAAACATCTTTTGTTCCACAATTTCCTAGCTCTTCTATCGTTTCATAAGAGTGTAGTTAAGTTTCTATACCCTATTTACAATAATATCAATTTTAAAATTGCCAAGAACATTTATTGTTCACTGGGCGATGATGGGACAGTGAGAGCTGTAATATGGAACAGTTAATGGTGTGTAACAGACTTAGCCGGCCGCGGTGGTCTCGCGGTTCTAGGCGCTCAGTCCGGAACCGCGCGACTGCTACGGTCGCAGGTTCGAATCCTGCCTTGGGCATGGATGTATGTGTTGTCCTTAGGTTAGTTAGGTCTAAGTAGTTCTAAGTTCTAGGGGACTGATGACCGTGGATGTAAGTCCCATAGTGCCCAGAGCCATTTGAACCATTTTTGTAACTGACTTCTTGTTGATTGTCAATTTTTTTGCACTAACACCAGTAATAGAAAATACTAACTGTCGAGGAAATTCCTTTCGAGAAAGTACGACTCACTATAACTTTAACTCAACCAAGAAACCAGGCACGAATGATTAATCTAGTATCAAGTATCCCCTCTATCGCCAGTTCTGTTCAACACTGCCCTGGAAAAATTGAGACGTGCAGTTGGTCGCAAGAGCGCGATGGAAATGATTAGAAGTGCATTTGCAGATGATGGGGTAATTGTGTGCGGAATTCTGTATGAGGCAGCACCAGATGCATCTCAAAACGATGTGGACACCGTAAGTACAGACGGTCACAGTTTTGAAAAAGTCGAAACATTCAAATACCTGGGGTCAATACTGTGTAATAAAAGTGAGATATAGATGAAAATTCGACAAAGAATAGTAAAGGCGAACCGGGTGTACTACAGCGTGAACTACCTATACAAGTTACGCCATGCGTCCAGAGAAAGAAAGGTAAAGCTGTATGTATTGCATGGGGGCTTAATTATATAAGGAATGCAAATACTTTTTAATTTTAGTAGCTGACTGTACATTTACGAAGTCTCGTAACCGGTTGGCCCTGACTAGTATTACTCCGCAATCTGACTGCATAGAATAACAACAACGAACGAAAGAAAACTTCCGTTAACACAATTAATTAATTAAGTCCCCAGCAACTATAAAACCTACGAAACAACAAAACACAAATGTAACTGTTCTGTGTGTGGAAGTGTGATTCAACGTACACATCTGGCACAGTTCTTCCTCAATAAGACAAGATATTTTAAATACCATTTACACTGAATTAATTAAACAAAACTGAAATACTATAATTGCACATAGAAACCAGAAATACAGTCTAATACAAGAACACGAGCCAGATGCTTTGTTGACTGAACCTGTGACCAAGAGGCATTATTGTTTAAAACATTGAAATAATAAAAAAATGAATTTTTTTACCTTCATATATATTGACGAAAAGCACACTCTGATCATTACAGCATCCCCAAACCAACAATATCTGGTGTCTAGCCCATCAAAACAATATGACAACATCTGAACAAGCACTTTCCATGGGAACTTCTCAACAACGACTCACCACTGCTACATCTCAACAAGCACTGCCTACTGCTACTTCTCAATAAGCACTGCCAGTGGAGGCGGCTGAATAATACTCTTCGGCGCAATCTCTGGCGCTGTGGCTCAGTGTAGCCACCTTTCAGTATCACTTGTGCCGCAGGTAATGAAGGATGGTTGTGAGACATGGGCGAGTACATAGACAACGGAAGAACGCATCCCTGCATCTGAGAGGAAGATTTTAAGAAAAATGTGTGTTCCGGCACACAATACAGAAACTGGAAGATGGGAGAGAAGGCACAATGAAGATTTGCATCGGTGGTTTAAAAAGAAAGCTGATATTGAGAGAGTGATTGCCAGAAGAAGACAGCAGTTGGCAGGACATGCTCTCGGAGATGAGGACATTGTCCTTAACAAAGTATTTGTACATCAGCCAACTGGTAGACGTCCAAGAGGTCGTCCGCGAACGACATGAAGAGACAGAACTTTAATGACCCCGGAAGAAGCAGACCCAACAGCCACGACTGAGGATGCCCGAGACAGAAGCAAATGCGCAAACATATGTAATCAATTTTTATGATATTACTGTTCTGTTTAGTCGTGATTCGTGGATTGGATGTGCTGATCATTTCTTTACGTTTTATGTTTATGTAGTTGCATATTTTTGTCTTCTACCATGGACCAAAATGGCCTGTTTATGTGCAATATATGACGATGCTGTTGTTAATGACTGCGCTGTTACACACATATCGACGGGTCCACGTCTCGTGAATGCTGCCGACCAACTATAATTCAAATCTCGCGCCCAGCGTGGGTAAATCGCGAACAGCAGCGATAATCCGGAAAATATTATCGGCAGGCAGAGATTATTTTTATTGCTGGGCACAGCTTAAACAGCCGATGCTGCGTTACTATCAATACTTCACTCGTCAACACGCAGACAGAGGAGAGAATAAATATAATAAAAATGCCAAAAACAATAAATATTTGTTACATGTGAAGATCTGGGATATTCACAAAATCATTTCTTTTCTACACGGATTTATTGCAGCGGCACTGCCTCTGCTTTGCCGATATATGTAGGACACAGGTGTATTTTTCTGATAGTTATTAAAATCTCAGTTAACCTGTATGTCTCACAAACGTGGCGAGCCAAGTTTGCAACGGCACTCAGCATGTATGCCGTTTCCGATAATTTTCGAGTGCTGTTTGTAACATAACCCTGCCCGCTTTCGCGGGTGCATGGAATATCGGAGACGTCGTTGCTATAGGATTAAGAGATGATGTCTCGCGCCGTGTGACTGGCTCCATTTAAACGCTGAGATCCCTACGTCATACACCGATATCGTCCGCGGTATTCGTATGCGATATACAGCTCTCAATGTCGACCCATACTCTAAAATACCGAGTGCTTGAATGTCGTGTGAAACAGTTTCAGTCTTTCACTCCATAGGTGCTTTGCAAAGAATGTCTGTTAGAGACTGATTAATTAGCTACACCTTGAGAATGACATGACTTTTAAGAAAGGTCACGAATGTAAGAGGGAAAGATTATAACAGCGATCTCGTCCGGTAGCTTTTTGAAGATTTATACAAGTATGGAAGAGAGAACTCTTGGGTTGCTGTATAAGTTTGTAGCGTTTTTCCATAAGTTTAATAAACACAGCGGATTCGCATAACAGAGACATTAGTCATCAAAACTATATTTTCTTTCATTGAACCGCTGCACGATCGATAGCTCGGGCCACATCTCGTGGAAAATAAATAAATAAATAAATAAATGAGGTAAAGGGGCGTGGCACGTTTGCCGCGAGTGCCGTTGAGGGCGTTCTTCCAGGAGAGGCGAACAGTGAAGCAGCACGGACTTCTATATCGGATTCGTCTCAGCCTCCTGCTGTTGTTGTTCTCCACTGTTCCTGCGCCTGGCCAGGCGATTTGAGGATCGTGTCGCTTATATCAAAACATAATAGCTTCCATTTGGTTACCGTCATAAGAGTTGTCATTTGCTTGTATCTTTTAAATTATTGGAGTTTTGTATATATCTTTTGTGTTCAATGGGTCATTATTCATGACGTTCAAAATATATTTTTGCCTGCTTCGTTACGCACTAAACTGCCAAGTCCCTTTCTTTAGTTATTTGGAGCCGACAAGTCTACGCGCGTTAATGGTACAAATCTTGTTGCGTGTATTTTGGTGGGTTATACTTACAAGCCAAGCCCGTGTTTGCGTAGGTGAGGTTCATCAGCCAACCGTTCGCTACTACACTCCTGGAAATTGAAATAAGAACACCGTGAATTCATTGTCCCAGGAAGGGGAAACTTTATTGACACATTCCTGGGGTCAGATACATCACATGATCACACTGACAGAACCACAGGCACATAGACACAGGCAACAGAGCATGCACAATGTCGGCACTAGTACAGTGTATATCCACCTTCCGCAGCAATGCAGGCTGCTATTCTCCCATGGAGACGATCGTAGAAGTGCTGGATGTAGTCCTGTGGAACGGCTTGCCATGCCATTTCCACCTGGCGCCTCAGTTGGACCAGCGTTCGTGCTGGACGTGCAGACCGCGTGAGACGACGCTTCATCCAGTCCCAAACATGCTCAATGGGGGACAGATCCGGAGATCTTGCTGGCCAGGACAGTTGACTTACACCTTCTAGAGCACGTTGGGCGGCACGGGATACATGCGGACGTGCATTGTCCTGTTGGAACAGCAAGTTCCCTTGCCGGTCTAGGAATGGTAGAACGATGGCTTCGATGACGGTTTGGATGTACCGTGCACTATTCAGTGTCCCCTCGACGATCACCAGTGGTGTACGGCAAGTGTAGGAGATTGCTCCCCACACCATGATGCCGGGTGTTGGCCCTGTGTGCCTCGGTCGTATGCAGTCCTGATTGTGGCGCTCACCTGCACGGCGCCAAACACGCATACGACCATCATTGGCACCAAGGCAGATGCGACTCTCATCGCTGAAGACGTCTCCATTCGTCCCTCCATTCACGCCTGTCGCGACACCACTGGAGGCGGGCTGCACGATGTTGGGGCGTGAGCGGAAGACGGCCTAACGGTGTGCGGGACCATAGCCCAGCTTCATGGAGACGGTTGCGAATGGTCCTCGCCGATACCCCAGGAGCAACAGTGTCCCTAATTTGCTGGGAAGTGGCGGTGCGGTCCCCTACGGCACTGCGTAGGATCCTACGGTCTTGGCGTGCATCCGTGCGTCGCGGCGGTCCGGTCCCAGGTCGACGGGCACGTGCACCTTCCGCCGACCACTGGCGACAACATCGATGTACTGTGGAGACCTCACGCCCCACGTGTTGAGCAATTCGGCGGTACGTCCACCCGGCCTCCCGCATGCCCACTATACGCCCTCGCTCAAAGTCCGTCAACTGCACATACGGTTCACGTCCACGCTGTCGCGGCATGCTACCAGTGTTAAAGACTGCGATGGAGCTCCGTATGCCACGGCAAACTGGCTGACACTGACGGCGGCGGTGCACAAATGCTGCGCAGCTAGCGCCATTCGACGGCCAACACCGCGGTTCCTGGTGTGTCCGCTGTGCCGTGCGTGTGATCATTGCTTGTACAGCCCTCTCGCAGTGTCCGGAGCAAGTATGGTGGGTCTGACACACCGGTGTCAATGTGTTCTTTTTTCCATTTCCAGGAGTGTATCTTCCACCTTTGTTTTCCGTCCTGCGCGGCTGTTAAATATTTACCGTTTTCGCCTCGTGGCGTAATTTATCTCGGTTGGCCACTGAATTTCTTTGCTATCAGGTGTAAGTGGAGACTGTTGCACTGGCCAGTTACCTTATTATCTTTTAGAGAGTTTTCATTACTGTTTTGTCTAGGCTGCCAGCGTGTAATCTGATGACTTGGGTTTCTACTCGTTTTAGATGCGTATCGGGAACTTTGGCTCCGTTCATCCGGATCACACTTACCCGACGCGTGGTGGCTTCGTATTAGCAGCTTTGTTTGTTTCTTTTTAATTAACTCCTTTTTAAGTAAACCTGAATTACTTGTTGAATCTTAGTCAAACACGTTCTAAAGATGTTTGTGGCCTGCCTGTTTTGAAGACTGTTTTCTTAGAACTTTGAACATACACTACTGCCCATTAAAATTGCTACACTAAGAAGAAATGCAGATGGTAAACGGGTATTAATAAGCAAACACAGGTGGAGTTATGGCCATCAGCTGAATTTTTTGTGATTTTGGCTTAGAGCTCAGATGTTTCCCGTTGCATGGAAATATAGCACGATGGTGGAAAGATCACTGTTCATCAAATTGGCCGGTTCTCTAATAAACTGAAAAGAATAATTGCGCATTAATGCGTTCGAACGATCATCAAACCCCGAAGGTCATCCTGAATGCGGAGAGTAACTGATGTAAAAACGATCCTCCTCAAAACGAGAAAACCATTTTCGTATGGTTCTGTGTCCAATAGCGTTGTCTCCATACACAGCGAAAGAAAACTGCCTCCACCGAACTCTAAGAAATTTATGGGAGCTATTACGTTCTCTCCACTTGGCACTCCACTTTATAGCGTCTACAGCTGGACTCATCATCTCCAGATGACAATATGTAAGCTCAAATACCAAGACTGGACTACAAAAAAAGACAATTGACATATGAACTCATAGCACCCGGAATACCAACACGTAAAACAAAAAGTACGAACTTATCCACCAACCTAAGGCATAGCGTCTTACATCGTGCCTATTGAGTTGGGACATAATAGCTGTGAACAGGCGTGCAGTAAGAGTCACACACGGGACAGGTGGCGTCAGATGCCCGAGTGTATGTCTTTTCTGTGCATTCGGGTATGGGTCACTAGCTGACGAACACTGTTTGAGCTGCAGTCAGAATACTGTCATTTTTATTTGCTGTTCTATTCCTTTAGTTTTCAAATCATTATTAATTACTACTACAATTGTAATTAGTTATGAAAATGAGTGAAAGTCTGAGTGTGAAATTATGTTTTATGTAAAGTTTTTATATTATACTTTGAGGTAATTGGTCACGTGAGGAATGTTCCAGAATGACGTGTTACTCATTCGTACCAAGGAATTCGTTATAAACAACTTCGTCAGTTTATGGTACAGGGAAAATGAGATTGGTTTCGGTAAAATAGTTTTGTTAAGAGGGAATTAATTTTATATTTGTGAGTTTTCAAAATTTGTTAATTTACTGTTTCTGATTCAGTAACAAATTTTGATTGGTTCTGTATATATGCGCGGGATTGAGCGGGCTTGATACTGCTTTCCGACTGGCTGCTCTCTGCCAATCAAAAATAGGCAAATTTGCATCGCACGTATTTTGGGAACTAGGAACTTCTTTCGTGTAGATAGATTAATAGGGTCGGGGCTTGGATCTCGTAGTGATCAGACCTACTGATCAGTGCTCCGATGAAAATTATTAATTTTGTTATGTTTCGGTACCAGAATGTTTGAGAAGTACCGTAAAATGTGGAAGAGAGTTCGATTTGATGGACAGTGTGAAATTCAGATCTTCTGGTGTGAGAAGAGAGTCACCGCTAGGCGAGTGGGACTTTATTCACAGCAGCAACGCATCGCGCCGTCAAAAATGGCTCTGAGCACTATGGGACTTAACATCTGAGGTCATCAGTCCCCTAGAACTTAGAACTACTAACACCTAACTAACCTAAGGACATCACACACATCCATCCTGGGGCAGGATTTGAAGCTGTGACCGTAGCGGTCACGCGGTTCCAGACTGAAGCGCCTAGAACCGCACGGCCACACCGGCCGACGCAGGATTCGAACGTGCGACCGTAGCAGTCGCGCGGGTCCAAATTGAAGCGCCTAGAACCGCTCGGCCAACGCGGCCTGCACCGCGCCGTCGCAAACCTAATACATGCTACAGTTTGGTTTTTTTTTTTTTTTTTTTTTTTTTTTTATGGAAGTAGTTATTGTTCGTTAACCGTACTCCACACTGTTTCAATTATAGGTTGCAAGAAAGACTCCATTTGCCCAACCATTTTCTTTCTCTGGAGCTTAAGCATACACGATGTTGAAGGAACCGGAGCAAATGAAACGTATTTGAGTTACTAACATCTACTCTTATCAGACTGCCTGAATGCACTGCAAGCCGCTCCGTGGGTACGCCAGCAGAGACCGAGTTGGGAAGCCTGTAGTTCGGGCGCTGCACTTGAATTCTGCTGGAGCGTAGCTCTAATCCCCTACAGCCCGTCGAGTTTCAGATTTTCCTTGCCTTTCCTCGCTGATATTAATATCTAAAAAAAAGTTACGATAGACTTCCTTCCCCACTCGTACCCTACTACTTCTTTTGGTCTGACTGGAACGATCTCATCATGGACGGGAAATTAAATTCTAATTCGTTCCCAGCAGGGAGGTTATTGCAACTATTTACGTTACCCTACGTCTCCTAGAAATTCTAGTGAATTCGTGATATTCTGCCCTGCCTGTTACCAAGGCCTGTAGTGATCCGGGGTAGTGAAGTAGCAAATGCAGTATCCAAGGGAGGTTGTGCAGTGTCTATTGTTGCACAGTGCAAGTTCTCCTACTCCCAGCAACATCGATGCAAGCCTTCACGTCCACCGGCAATGGAACAAAGAGTGACTGTCGGTGAGGAATAATGTTTTTCACGGTTAACTAATAACGTTTTATGTACAAACAAATCAGCTTTTTCGTGAGGAAAACATTTATCCGTTATGATTGCGGTAATTTGTGGAAATCTTTTTTTGGGAGTGATTAGTCAACCTCACTTTTAGGGCTCTTTCTGTCCCCCGTTCACCGAACTTCCCGGTTTCATATTAGGTTATAAGAAATATGTCTTCAGCTTTTCCTTCCGGGTGATTGATTGTGATTGGGTGAGTAATGGCGAATGAAAAAATATGAAAAGAATTACCTATAAATTTTAACTGAACTTTAATGTTAAATGTTCTCTTAAGAATTACTTTTGCCTGCCTTAATTTTTGCAAGTGCTCAGATAACCATATCACTAAGCGATTCCAATTCACAACCAAAAAATTCAGAACTCAACACAACACTTTATCAGTTTGTGCATCCCACAGAGACCAGTAGTGTCGATGCCCATCACCATGGAAACAGTGGCGTCCATCCTCACAGAGACAGTAATGCAAAGATCTTTTGCTCAAGCTACTGTAGACTGAAGACGCCATGAGGACCACTAACATCATTGTTTACCTGTGGCTCAGCAAGCCACGATGATGGTGTTTCCACATTCGTCGATGCTTTAGTGGTAATACTTCATCGTCACTCTGTTTAAATTGGTTTTTTACTTTGAAAATCGAAAAACGTTTATGAATTTGTATGCTTTTTCATTTGTAATGGAAACGTCTTACTACACTAAATCAAATTCCACATCAGTATTTCGTTGAGACCACCTCGTCGCTGTCTTGAATGTAAGACGTATAAGACTTATTTCTCATTGTATTGTGTCATTATTGTGCTGATACTTTCTGACTCACGGCCCTTTCTACCTTTTAAGATTGTCTGATAAGGACGTATAACCGAAAACGCCAACAATATCAATATTGAACGAGTTGTTACTTTGTCTTAGAAACCTTTTTATTTTTTATCGTTGTCTGATGACGGTCTGTTGAATGGAAGTTCTATCAATGTTAATATTAAATATGATTAAGACTGTTTTCATTCTGAAAACAGTAGCATTACATAATGTTTATTTTTGTTAGGGAAATAGGTGCACAGAAAATTTCCTGCCAATTACTGCCTAATAAATACAAGGAAATCTGTGACATATTAAGTAGGTAACGGTCCACATGAGGAAGTTCTCAAATGGTTCAAATGGCTCTGAGTACTATGGGACTTAACATCTGAGGTCATCAGTCCCCTACAACTTAGAACTACTTAAACATAACTAACCTAAGGACGTCACACAGATGCATGCCCGAGGCAAGATTCGAACCTGCGACCGTAGCGGTCGCGTGGTTCTAGACTGTAGCGCCTAGAACCTCTCGGACACCCTGGCCGGAGCAACAGTTCTCTTTACATCATTTCAAGTTAGACTGTTCATTTAATATCACGTTCTCTTATTTTAATTCCCTATACAGCTTACGTTTTCTAGCCTGAGAAGTAACACCAAGCAAGAGTAATATTGGGTCCCTCAGTTGCTGTGTGGGTGGCAGACTACGCGATTTTCAAAGGCTTCGAACGGCACTGGAGGTGGGATGCTCCCGTAATTGGCAGTCTTAGGGGATGAAAGAATTTTTTCGCGAATCCGGCTTTAGGGTAGCTTCCACTGCATGGTGTAAAGAGACGGTTTTTCTGTGACGTCACTGGAACTATTTCACTAGCCGGATGGCACCAGTTAATAGACGGTTGTTATTACCCGCACAGGAGGCTAAAACCAATGAAAAAGTTCGTGGGCAATAAACAAGCCAAGCTCTCCACAACCAGAGGAAGGCGTATATGGTAAACTATTTTGCGGTGTTGCTTGGAACCAGCAAGATCAGAAAGTCGATTCCGAAACCTCGTGGGGGTTGGATGACATATCCGGAGGGACCTTGATGAGGTTTATAGGCAAATTTTTACAATTTTTTCAAATAATCTTTCTTTCTCTTTCTTAGCGATATGAGACTGATTTTGCTTTAGGATGTTTTATTTTTCGTTGGAGTTCTGCATTTTCCGTTCGAGTAAGTCTGTATATATCGGGTGAGTGTTGTTCCGATCCGTTCGGTGAGAAATCTAGACTAGTGGTCTCTGCTCATAACGGAGTTTGGGTTAAGCCTCTAGATATGATATCAATGTCTTCTCTAGTTAATGGAAATTTTCAGTTTTTCTATTTCTACTGGTCTATCCTGTATCACTGATTGATAACTATTGAGGTGTAGTCTATTACTGCTTTGTCGGATTATTGATTCTGAAGCAATGTCGACACCCATGTTTTGTTAGTTGATCTAAGCTGTTATTTACTAAGCACACTATAATAATTACTAAATTAATTATGATAACTTGACTGTACGTATTGAATGTTACATCATGACTACACATCAGTAGGTCAATATTCACACTATCTGATCAAAACTGTTCTCACACCTAGTAGTGAGCATTAATTGGGATGTGTGCACCCTTCGCCTTGAACTTTGATGGGGACAAATTTAATGAGATGTCTGAATGTCTATGGTGGAATGGCACCCTTTTCCTCCTCAACAGCCGCAACCAGAGAAGGTAGTGATCTTGGACCCTGGAGTCTGTCGCGACGTTGTAAGTTATCACCGAGGTATTCCACTGGATTCAGGTTACGAGTCTCAGCAGGCAAATCCATTTCGTAGAGACCAAAAGACATTTTCTCAAAGATACTGTTTGAGGGCAGATTGCAGATTGCATTGTCACACTAACGCAATGACCCATCGCCTGTGTATTGTTCCTCTCCTGCACGCAGCATAAAACGCCACAAAATGTGTTCATATCCTTCCGCATTCAGTGTTTTCCTAAGCGAAATACGGGGACCACTCCCTAATCACTATAAATTACCCCACATCACACTTCATTGTTGGCACTACACATGATGGCAGGCAACATTCTGCAGGCATTCACCAAACCCAAAAACTTCCAACGGATTGCCATAGGGTATGGAGAGATTCATCACTCCAAACCAATCGTTTACATTTATCCACTGTCCAGTGTCGTGGCTCTTCACACAACCTCACGCGTCGCTTAGCACTGATAACAGAAATGTGTGGCTTATGATGAGCTGCTCTACCGTTGTACCCCATTATTTAACTTCCTACGTCCAGTCATTTTACTAGCTAGAGTGCTGGTAGCACTTTGTGACTCACGAGTGATTCATTACGCTGATTTCGTGCGATTTTTAGCAACCACGTTCCGAAGTGCTCCATGGTCTCTGTCCGTCAGTGTATTAGGTCTTCCTGGTCTTCGTTTCGCCTTTCAGTTTCACAGTCACGACACGGACGGTTGACTACGGTAACTTTAGAAAGATTGAAAGTCCCTGATAGTTTTGTTACTCAGTTGACGTCCAGTGACTAGTCGACTTTCGAGGTCACTAAGTTCTCCTGACTGACCCATTGACCTGTTGCTACTTCTCTACTGGCAACGGAATTCTGTACTCCCACCTTCCTTTTATGTTGGCGCATCCACCTCTCGTGCCAATTTTCCATTAGGGGAAAGTAGGGAACATTGATACATTAATTTTCATTCATGTAAATTATTTATAGTGACCAATAAGTTTGTAAAATTAATGTTATTCACATCTCTTGTATATTCAACAAAACTACAGGAGACCGGATTTAGTTGAAAAAAAAAAAACAAAACATCTCAGCATAAAGAGTAATAACCTCGTTGGGTACCTGGTTTTGCCCACCTGTGGGGTAAAGTGGAGTACCAGTTTAAATGGATGAAAAAACTTGAAAACAAGAAAAAAGTTTTATTGCACTGCAAAAAAAGTACAGGAAGACACACAGAAATCCTTAAACATATTATCAAGGGATACTATAAACCTATTTTCAATACCAAAGTGATTTTTTACCAAGAACTTTAAATTATTCAAAATATTGTAGTAATATAGCCTAAATTTTCAATAATTGGTCATAACAAAAAGTAAAATTGCTAAGAACAGAAATGGCAGACGAAGGACATGTCTTGCTCCTCAGCACAGGTTGCTGGCTTTCAAAAAATACAATTGTGTATGGTGACCCTCAACTACGTTCCCTCGGACTCAGAGTTGAAATATTAAAAGTTATGGCTGGTTTTGTTGTCTATGGGCTGGAATATGTAGTTGCTGCATTACAAGCCATATACTAGTGAGTCTACAGTATACAATATGAATATACACATGAATCTAATGGTTGAAGGTTCATATCACTCGGCAATTGCGAATTTTGAATGTAACATAGAAATTTATGAATGAAAGATTGCAATTAAATAAAATCTGCAGGTTCTACTTTAACGACTTTAAATGATGAGTACGATAGCAGAAGTACCTTTAAGAATGCCATTTATTACTGTAAAACACTTATTAGTTTCTATGGTCTAGCAATTACATAAAATGTAGGTTGAATAACAGGGAAACAACAGATTCCTCTTTCACGTAATTAGTTATGAACAACGACACAGCTCGCAAGATATTCACACATACTACGTCTTCACTGCAGAAGCCACGGAAATCTCACAACTGCACAAGTCGGCACTACGAAATATTTCTATCTCCCGCGACCACGCGCAAATTGCTCCACTCTCCTAGTATTTCTCACGACTGTCCCTCGCTGCTCCCCGTCCAGCACTCCTCCCCCACTTCCATCCAGTCTCCCCATTAACGAGCGCTGTGATTGGCTAGAGCACTCCCGCCATTTCTCCAAGCCAATGCATACTCACAAACATATTAAAACTCTTACATAATACTGGATTTACATTTCAATAACTTGAAATTAAATAAATATTCCTCTAGCTGGACCATAAACACGCCCTAACACACATTATTAAATCCATACACAAATCAAACATATATCAAAGGAACAGAAACAAAAGCAGGCCAGTAGCCTAATGTCTCTGTGCTTTCTGAAACACAGTAAATATTTGACCAGTTTCTTTATGAATAGTATATATCGGATATAAACAAAGACATAGACGAATAAATATATTTGTAAGTATACTACTACCATTTTTTCGTGTAACTGTGGAGTACTTACGGCCTGATGAGATCAATAGAAATTGGCCACTTTGACCTCCAATAACTTATGTACTATTCGAGTTACATGCCCGTAAGTCATACCAATTTGGGTTTACACTAATAGCTTTATAAAGACACGTCGATCCACAAAATCGGATGAACTGGTTAGATTTTGGAAATTCGTTGATGAGTGTTTCTTGTATAATTTACAGTCAGATACTACGCTTTAAAGTAATTCAGATATTGAAAATTTGATTACACCATCAGAATCGTCGTGCAGATAATGGTAATGTACATGTTTCTTCTTAAGGTATCATGATTAGTCTGGCTATTATTTCATGAGCCGTGAAATGTCTGCCATTATGGTTTCACAAAGTCCGCCATCTTTGGCACTCCACGGCATACAGATCTCCTTCATTGTCACAAAGACCATCCCACAACACAGCATCAACATGGAATTCCCAGCCATGCAGTCAGACTGAACCATGAGCTGGGGCTACCCCTCTTGCTCCGGCTAACATTCGGCACCATGCGGTTGCTAACGAGCCAACTCCGCCACGCCAACTCCGAACTTAGAATATTTCAGGGCACCTAAACTCCCCGTTACCTCACAAGGTACATTTTTAATGAGGCCAGCAATGACAAGACAGGATAATGCCCATCTCTTCTCTGATGAAGCAGCCTCTTACAAAATATACATCCTTCTGAAAGTTAACCTGGAGATAACTGCTTAACTGATTGACAAAGTGTAGGCATAATTTTATTGTTCTAACAACATTAGTTTTTCCGAGAAACAAAAACAGACATAAATTACGCTAAACGAGTTATTGACTGAATACTGTAAAAAACTAACAAGTGGTTTAAGACTACAGTGTACAAGGATCCTAGCTAGCAGAGACTGTGTAACTAGTTGAGTGATTCAAATACTCTGGCCCTAAAAAATGTGGATAACGCAATCTGAATTGATCTGACGCTGAGCAGACTTTGATTGATCAAATCTACTGTAGTTTCTTTACATAGGTGCAGCTGAGAGTAAGAGGCGATTGAGATCAGTACCCCCTGACAATGCTGGAGTGGCAGTATGTTACCCTGTTGGCTTCATGCAGCGACGTAGCTGGCAGCTGACGAGATGTGTGCGGCAGAGGTGAGACGTGGAGGCAACATCTGTGAATCGATTGCGGTTATGAAAGAAATGCAAAAATCTCACGGTCTAGTGATCAGGCATGCGGATCCCAATTTACTCTCTACCAGAGCCCTGAATCATGGTAGATTTCAGTGTGTGACACAGCCGTTCACTGGTCGTACCAAGGACCAATGTCTCGCACCTGAGTGCTTCACACCTCTCCAGAAAAAAGTCCGTTTTTCGACAAAGTGCATGAATGGCACTGCTTTCGCCCCAGCTTGAGCCCATCACAGGGCTCTAGAGGCGCGACACACGACAGCAGAAACTCATGTCAAACCATGGCAAGAGTTAAGAGACCTACATCTCTGAAAAGAAAAAGAAACCGTCAATTACTGTCTTTTTAAGTTTTCACACAGGGAAAGATGATTTTCTCTGAAGTCATGTTGCTTCCCATGGAAACAAGTGAACAAATACAATCTTAACGATCTTTATCTAAATTGCATGTGCCTTGGAACTTGTTAGTTCCACCTATGAGGTGTAATAATGATTCTATATCTAAACGTTTCTCAGACACCAGATTTTTCTTATACAACCGAGGTGGCCGGGAAGTGGTTCACTGGCTTATTTGCACTATAGGCGAACGTGAAATCAGATGAATTTTTATTACAGGGGGCTCTGCACACAATGCCCAGTTTACGACTCCACTGTGTAGACTCATTCCTCCAGACTGTTGCCCCCCATCCAGGTTTTCAATGGCGCCACGGCAGGTATCGCGGCATTGTTCTGCTGGACAGCGGTCTTGATAGGGGCTGCCCTGTCTGCCCTGTATTGCTGTGGGCTTGTCCAGAAAGATTTACTAAGGGATGGGCTCGCTGCCAATTGCTTTCAACTCCCAACATATCATTTCTATCAGCTAAGAACCATAAAAATCCTCATGCTTTTAGCGCCCTGCCAGACTCCATCAATGTCTGCTCACGCCATTAACTTTCTAGAGTCTAGCTCGAGGGACGTCAGGTTGTAATGAAATATTTAATAATTTTCCATACGCAGAAAATAGGTGAGAGAGTAACTTGTCCTCTCTGACTGCCATCTACCTGCTGTTGATTTCTGTAAGGGTAGTGTCTCACTCCAATATTGTTTAGTGTGACATGAACCAGAGGAAATCATTGAAAATAAGAGAATCTTATCCTGATAACCGATATACATGTGAAAAATGGTAACTTCGCCAATCAGGATTGCCCATGGCTTAAGCCATCCTAAATTGACCTCGTTCATTCCAGTGGTCGTTCACTCACATGAGGCTGCAAACCGTCCGCCCGTGGTAGCTGAGTGGTCAGCACAACAAAATATCAATTTTAAGGGTCTGGGTTCTATTCCCGGCGGGGTCAGATACTTTCTCCACTCAGGGACTGGGTGTTGTGTTGTCCTAATCATCATCATTTCATCATCATAGACGCGCAAGTCGCTGAAGTGGCGTCAAATCAAAAGACTAGCACCCGGCGAATGGTCTACCCGATGGGAGGCCCTAATCACACAACATTTATTTTTAGCTACAAGCCAGCAAGAGTACATGAAAACATTGCTGTGAGTAGTTTGAATTACGTTAGTCCCAGGGGTCACTGCTATGTCACAGACTTCTGATAAACATTTCTCAGCTGACACTGAAGTGGTCAGGAAGTGCGTCTACTCACTCAGGTGCTGTTGACTTGCCTGAAATCTTTGTAGTGGCATTTTTATGATTGTGTACACGTAATTTTGCATAGTAAAAGGATGCTACCTGTCTCCTCTGTCAGGATCGCTGCTGCTGAAATGAAACACAAGCATACCGCGCGATATATACATTTTTTTTTCATCCATGGTCCATCATTTCGTTTCTGCTTCCTCTTTCCTGATTTTGGGGTTCGCCTTTCTACTGTGCCTTGCACTTGTCCGTGCTAATTGCCCATACGCAATATTTGGCCGATGGCGCTCACATGAAGCTGGCAAAATTCCACCACGAGACAAGCTACATCGCACGACAGGCGATGGCTCCTAAAACACGGAGCGTTAGTGTCGACACGCACCCAAAGCGTAGACCGCCAACACCATACGAAACACGTCCGAAAGTCGAGGCACACAAGCTCTATGACACGATTTACCGTCTTGACACCACGAAGAAACTTAAAGTGCCGTATATCCGTCCCTTGGGCAGTGTACAAGTGACCACGGAAAGTAAACAGAAAAAGTTTCATGAGCCATGGTGATACTTGTGAAGGCTCTTCTGTGAGAATGCTATGACAGAGAACGATGCTCAATTGCTGTCAAATTGCAACAGATCTTGCTCTTCTGTGAGAGGAAATCAGACAACAACTGTGAAGTCCAAAGAAATAACTCAGTATTGCAACATGCCTGGTTTGGTATGCCACAAAAAGTGTCAAACGTTGCTGAGATATAATGTGCAACGGAATTTGAATTCAATCTGCCACCTGCCAGTGAGCGCAGGCGTGAAGATGTCACAAGTATGCAACTCATTTGACCATGTTCAACAAGGACTCATTCTGAAAACTAATGGAAATGACAAACAAACAAAATAACACCGAAAAAAAATCAACATTAAATTACGTTTGACATTTCAACCATGGAGACTATTTACATACTGCACCTTCTTTTCCTGTTGCCGTTCTCTTGTATCTTTGTACTCAAAAAGTTTAATATCGCTCGTTCCGATAGTTTCAGCGACATTGTTTTGTGCTGAGTCCGTAGCGGCTGTGTATCAATTCCTGTTCGAATTTTCCCTGTGTGACACCTGCGATGGGTTAGGTGGCCTCAGTTATACATATTCGCTACGTTGGCCCTTCCACTGGCCTTGACCGTTGTAGGTCGTGCTATTGCTTTGCAGTTGGTCCGTAGAATCCTGTTGACCTTGGTTCGAGTTCTGTTGCTCTCTCCTGTTCGTTTCGTCGGTAGTTGTGGTAATTGTTATGATTATAATTTCCTCGTCTTCTTTTGTTTTCCCATGATGGCTGGTTTTCCCATTGAAGTTTGAATTTTGGTTTCGATTCGATCGATGCTTTTCCCCATTTCGTCCATTGTCATTCCTCTCTGGCGAATGTGGCCAGTTACGGTCATAATTTTTACTTCTTTCCCGCGAGCTGTGAATTTCATTCACGTACTCGAGTTCGCACAGCGCACTCTTGAAAGCTTCGACTGAATCGCTGCATCTACCGATGAGCAGTTGCTGGTAACGTAGAGGTAATTTAATGTAGCAGTGCCTTATAAGTTCCTTGCGACTGTACGGTTGATCCAAGAATCGGTTCTTCTTGACCAGGGATTCGAAGAATTTGACAGGACTGCGGCATCCTGACGCCTCTACGTCCTTTCCTAACATGATCTCCTGTTTTATCCTCTCTTGTGTCTTGCGACCAATATGTGTTAAGGAATGCGTCCTTTAATTCTTGGTAGGAGTGACAACTCTCCGCAACTCCGCGAGTATGTTCTGCAATCGATCCTTCATAGAAACCACAGATTAACTGGAGCTTCGTCCGGCCCCGGTAGCTGAGTGGCCAGCGTGACGGAATGTCAATCCTAAGGTCCCGGGTTCGATTCCCGGCTGGGTCGGAGATTTTCTCCGCTCAGGGACTGGGTGTTGTGTTGTCCTAATCATCATCATTTCATCCCCATCGACGCGCAGGTCGCCCAAGTGGCGTCAAATCGAAAGACCTGCACCAGGCGAACGGTCTACCCGACGGGAGGCCTTAGCCAAACGACATTTCATTTCAACTGGAGCTTCTACTTCAGTGGCCAAAATTCTGGTAGCACGTGATTGTACTGTACCATCCAGGTCTTTGGATGTAATGCATTGTTTGCGTCCTTGTAGACCTGAAAATTCTGAATGGTCAAGAAAAGTTTGTGGTCGAAAGGTTCGACGCATCCACCATACGAATTTTCCCTCTCGTCTGCAGCGCGTGATCCCATGTATCCGTGCTCCAACGATCCTCGTGCACTGTTATGGTATTCCCTCGTGTTGTCAGATTCACGTAATAACGCTTCTGACCTCCGTAGACGTGTACAATTGCTTTCTGGCTCTGTCTCTGACATGCTTCGTGTTACGTCGGAGCATTTTCTATTACACGTTTCGCCGCGGCAGAAGCATATTCCTGCTGCATTCGCCAATGTGCAGGGGATGTGTCCTCATATAGTGGTTCGGAGAGTCGCAAAACATTTTCTTCACTTCTATGATGCTCTCGATAGCGCTCTAACGGCGAGATTGTGTTTGCAATTCCGCGACACGCTCATGTGCCTGCCGAACGTCTTTAGCCAACTCGTTTTGTTGCGCGACGACTCGGGTCTGCTGATTTTTAACTTAAGAGATTTCGGCCTGTTTGATGTCTATCTGTTCGATTCGCCTCGCAGCCTCACACATTTTTTCTTGCGTTTCTTGAACTTTTTTTTTCTTTTTGGCTGGAGTTTGGAGAGTTGGAAGTGCCTTTTTTGTCTTACACATTTCACTTCTTGCCAGTTTAATTTGATCTTTGTCCACTGATGCGTCTTTTCGTGCTAGTTCCGCTACCAATCTCGCTGTTTTGGCGTCGCAGTTCGCCTGGTCCGCGATCTCAAGCGTTTCTAGTGTCGTTTTCTTGAGATTCTCTTGCTCTTATTGGATTACTACGATCTCTTCCTTGATTCCATCTACCATTCTTATGACTAATTTGTGTCTTTCGTCCTCTTCCTCCCGTCTCATTTTCTATGCCTCTTGCATCTTGCTTTGTGCCTCTTGCCTCTTGCTTTATGCCTCTTGCTGTCTGTTTCTTTCTGCCTCTTGTCTGAATTGCATGAGAGCCTCAAACTGAGAAACACCGCTAACACCTCCAGGACTAGATGAACGAGGTTCAATTATTCTGTGACATTTCGTTCCTGATTCTGGTCTGCCAGTCTCACTGATGGTGCTTCTCGTACTAGCAGCGCCTATATTTCGTTCTGCTGCGGTCTCCCATTCACTTTCGTTACCTGACTGAAAGATGTAGTCATACTCTGCAGATCCTATATTCGACATTTCTGCCCGGTCTGCAACTGCATTTACCTGAGAGTCCCTGTAATATCTACCTTGACGTGGATCCATGGTTAACAAAACACATTTACTTTGGCTACTCTGTAGCAAATGTGCCTTGCTTCTTGTAAGCATGCAGTCTAATTCTGACCCAAAAGAATTTAAACACTACACATTCCTATGCTACACAGATTCTACTCTCAATTACGCTCCCGTGAGCTACTGATTCCTAGTTCCTGACAACGAATTCAAATTAGAGCACACTTGTCTATGGTCACAAACGACAATCCCACTCTGTTCTAACAAATGAGCACACTGCCGTTCGCCATCAAAAACAATGAATCAAGTGACAATGAAGTCACAACCACGACATGAAAATACACACATACAATAATTAAGTATTAGTATTATGTCTAAGCGCCATCAACGCGAATCCACTCTACCCAGCGCGCCACATTAAACATGGGGACCAGGAACTTCACTAGGCAATACTATCTGCTAACTGACTGTCACAGAAGGTGCCATCAATCCGAGATCCTGGCATGGGACGCCACAATGAAAATTAACCCGGAGGACTGTTTAAATGACTGAGAAGGTGCAGGCAAATTATAGTGTTTTAACAACATCTATTTTTCCAAGAAACAAAAAACCGACATAAATTGTACTAAACACGTAAACAACAAACATGTGGTTTAAGACTACACAAGACAAGGATCCTGGGTGGCAGAGACTGTATAACTATTTGAGTGAGTCAAGTACTCTGGCCCTAAAAATGGGGATAACGTAGTCTGAATTGATACGACGCTGAGCAGACTATGATCGATCAAATCTGCTGTAGTTTCCCTACATAGGTTCAACTGAGAGCAAGTGGCGGTTGAGATCTATACGTTCCGACAATGCCGGGGCGGCAGTACATTACCCTGTTCGCTTCATGCGGCGATGTACGAGGGCAGTTCAATAAGTAATGCAACACATTTTTTTCTCGGCCAATTTTGGTTGAAAAAACCGGAAATTTCTTGTGGAATATTTTCAAACATTCCCGCTTAGTCTCGTATAGTTTCATTGACTTCCGACAGGTGGCAGCGCTGTACGGAGCTGTTAAAATGGCGTCTGTAACGGATGTGCGTTGCAAACAACGGGCAGTGATCGAGTTTCTTTTGGCGGAAAACAGGGCACCTCAGATATTCATAGGCGCTTGCAGAATGTCTACGGTGATCTGGCAGTGGACAAAAGCACGGTGAGTCGTTGGGCAAAGCGTGTGTCATCATCGCCGCAAGGTCAAGCAAGACTGTCTGATCTCCCGCGTGCGGGCCGGCCGTGCACAGCTGTGACTCCTGCAATGGCGGAGCGTGCGAACACACTCGTTCGAGATGATCGACGGATCACCATCAAACAACTCAGTGCTCAACTTGACATCTCTGTTGGTAGTGCTGTCACAATTGTTCACCAGTTGGGATATTCAAAGGTTTGTTCCCGCTGGGTTCCTCGTTGTCTAACCGAACACCTTAAAGAGCAAAGGAGAACCATCTGTGCGGAATTGCTTGCTCGTCATGTGGCTGAGGGTGACAATTTCTTGTCAAAGATTGTTACAGGCGATGAAACATGGGTTCATCACTTCGAACCTGAAACAAAACGGCAATCAATGAAGTGGCGCCACACCCACTCCCCTACCAAGAAAAAGTTTAAAGCCATACCTTCAGCCGGTAAAGTCATGGTTACAGTCTTCTGGGACGCTGAAGGGGTTATTCTGTTCGATGTCCTTCCCCACGGTCAAACGATCAACTCTGAAGTGTACTGTGCTACTCTTCAGAAATTGAAGAAACGACTTCAGCGTGTTCGTAGGCACAAAAATCTGAACGAACTTCTCCTTCTTCATGACAACGCAAGACCTCACACAAGTCTTCGCACCCGAGAGGAACTCACAAAACTTCAGTGGACTGTTCTTCCTCATGCACCCTACAGCCCCGATCTCGCACCGTCGGGTTTCCATATGTTTGGCCCAATGAAGGACGCAATCCGTGGGAGGCACTACGCGGATGATGGAGAAGTTATTGATGCAGTACGACGTTGGCTCCGACATCGACCAGTGGAATGGTACCGTGCAGGCGTACACGCCCTCATTTCAAGGTGGCGTAAGGCCGTAGCATTGAATGGAGATTACGTTGAAAAATAGTGTTGTGTAGCTAAAAGATTGGGGAATAACCTGGTGTATTTCAATGTTGAATAAAACAACCTCTGTTTCAGAAAAAAAATGTGTTGCATTACTTATTGAACTGCCCTCGTAACTTGCAGCTCGCGAGATGTGTGTGGCAGAGGTGGACGTGGAGGCAGCACCTGTGAATCGATCGTGGTCACGTAAGAAAAGCGAAAATCTCATGGTCTAGCGATCAGGCAGGCGGATCACAATTTACTCTCTACCAGAGCCCTGAAATCACACTGTGTGACACACGTTTGCTGGACATACCAAGGACCAATTTGGCTCACTTATACGACAGAGCGCACAAGGATACCAAACGTCTAGACTGGTAAACCAAAAGTGAATAAGTGTGCGCTCAGCAAACGAGTAGTCAGAGAAGTCTGAAGTCACGCTGTCGGTACAGTAAGAACTTCACCACAGGCTCTCCAGTCTAAACTACTCACAAGTGAAGTCAGTCTCAGTACGGGTCCCAGGTACCAACCACACATGCCACAGCCTCGACCAGAAGTGCTTATCAGACTTATGCCCTGCACCCGAGTGCTTCACACCTTTCCAGAAAAAAAATTCCGTTTTCAGTCAAAGTGCACAAACGACACCGCCTTCACGCAATCTTGAGTCAATCACAGGACTCTAGAGGCGCTATATGTCTCCTCGCATACGACAGCACAAACTCACGTCGAACCAGGGCAAGAGTTAAGAAACCTGCGTCTCTGAAAAGAAAAAAACCGCCAATTATTGGCTTTAAGTTTTCACACAGGGGAAGATGATTTTCTCCAAAGTTGTGTTGCTTCCCATGGCAACAAGCGAACAGATACAATCTTATAGACCTTTATTTAAATCGCCTGTACCTTGGAGCTCTTAGTCCTAGCTGTAAGGTGTAATAAAGATTCTATCTCTAAATGTTTCTCAGACATCGGATTTTTCTCATACAACTGAGGAAGTGGTTCACTGGCCTACTTGCAATATCACTGAACACGAAAACAAGTGAATTTTTACTACCCATGGCGCTGCACACAACGCCCAGTTTATGACTCAACTGTGTAGACACGTTGCTACAGACCGTTGCCCCAGCCCAGACTTCTGCTGGCGTCATAGCAGGTATCGAGACAATGTTCTGCTGGAGATCTTTATCGATGAGGGGCTGCCCTGTCTGCCCTGTATGGCTGTGGGCCTGTCCAGCAAGATTTACTAAGGGATGGACTCGCCTCCAATCGCTTTCAACTCCCAACATGCCGTTTCCATGAGCTAAGAACCATAAAAATAACTCATACATTTAGCACCCTATCAGACTCCATCAATGTGTGCTCAGGCCGTTAACTTCCTAGAGTCTCGCTCAAGGGGTGTCAGGTTGTAATGAATCTTTAATAATTCTCCAAAAGCGAAAAATAAATGAGATAGTAACTTGTCCTCTCTCACTCTGTCTCGGTTTTCTTCTGTTTTCAATTTAGTTTGAGCCAGTCTTGTCTTTCCACCTATAGTTTTCTGCTTTTTTACGTCTTGGCTCTTATGGTTTCCCTTATAAAAAGTTTGTTTCGTTTTTCGTTTTTTCTTTCTTTCTCTTGATTTATCTTTACATTCCACATAATTTTTGTATGGATAGGAAGTCAGTATTACAGTTTTGCACTTTTTAGAATAGTGATTTTCTTTGCACTTTCTACCAAGTCAATCTTTGGTGGAGGCATTAGAAGTTTTGTGACATAGAAAATGACCATGTCATATCAGAAGTTCCAGCAATGCAAACCAATCTGTACAATGTCTTTTCTGAAGACCTATGATTCTGGAAACTTGTCGGTTGTAGAAGACTGAGAACTTTGTCTTAGAGCACATTGGCTTGAGGGGTATTATCTTGAAATCTCTCAGCCACTGATGATTCGTGCTGTGGTCCTTTCTCTTGTGGCTCTTTTTCTTTCCTTAAAGCGCGGGGAAAAACCTGGATTATGGGTTTTGCCGCACAATGTAAACTTCAATAAAAGCTGGAAAGTTAGCGTCTAGATTATGTTCATCACACAAACGTTGAAATACACTGATAAGGATGCATAATCGAATTAGTTCGTTACCGATTTCTTATCTGGTAATGTTTATCTTCAAAACACTGCTCCAAGAAGAGTGTTTGCTAAGTGTTATGGTATACACTGAAGAGAGAAAGAAACTGGTGTACTTGGCTAATATCGAGTAGGACACCCACAGGCACACAGAAATGCTGGAACGTGACGTGGCATGGACTCGACTAATGCCTGGAGTACCTGCCTGGCTAGCCATGTGGTCTAGCGCACTGCTTCCCGAGTGGGAAGGCGTGCTGGTCCCTGGCACGAATCCACCCAGTGGATTAGTGTCGAGGTCCGGTGTGCCAGCCAGCCTGTGGATGATTTTTAGGGTGGTTTTCCATCTGCCTCGGCGAATGCGGGCAGGTTCCCGTTATTCTGCCTCAGTTACACTATGTCGGCGAGTGCTGCGCAAACACTGTCTCCACATACTCATACACCATAATTACTCTACCAAGCAAACAATGGGGTTACACACATCTGGAATGAGATGTTCCCAGGGACTCCACTGGTGGCCAAACCGCAGAATAACCCTGGGTTAGGAGTTGGGCGGCGGTGGGGTGAGTGGACTGCTGCAGACTGTTGTGGGGTTGGGTACCACTGAGGGCTACGGCCTCAGTGGTACCCATTGTTTCTAGGTCCCCAGTTCAATAAATACACACATACATAATACAATGCCTGGAGTAGTTCTAGAGGAAACTGACACCATGAATTCTGCAGGGCTGTCCATAAATCCGAAAGAGTACAAGAGGGTGGAGATCTCTTCTGAACAGCATGTTGCAAGGTATCCCAGGTATGTTCAATAATGTTCATGTCTGGTGGCCAGCAGAAGAGTTTAAATTCAGAAGAGTGTTCCTGGAGCCACTCTACAGTAATTCTGGACGTGTGGGGTGTCGCATTGTCCTCCTGGAATTGCCAAAGTCCGTTGGAATGCACAATGAACATGAACGGACGCAGGTGATCGGAGAGGATGCTTACGTACGCATCACCTGTCAGAGTTGTATCTAGGCGTATCAGGTGTCCCATATCACTCCAACTGCACACGCCGCATGCCATTATAGAGACTTCACCAGCTTGAACAGTTCGCTGCTGACATTCACGGTCCATGGATTCATGAAGCTCTCTCCACACCCGTACACGTCCATCCGCTCAATACAATTTGAAACAAGACCCGTCCGAGCAGGCAACATGTTTCCATTCATCAAGAGTCCTATTTGTCGGTGTTGACGTGGCTTATAAGGCGCTTGGTCACCTATCTGGGATTAATTTCAGGTTGGACTGGTAGAGGAGATAGAGAAGATACAACGAAGAGCGGAGCGTTTCGTCACGGGATCGTTTAGTTGGCCAGAGAGTGTTACAGAGACGCTGAACCAACACCACTGGAAGATGTTACAAGAGAGGCGTTATGCATCATGGAGATATTTACTATTGAAATTTCGGTACAGCACTTTTCAGAAGGAGTTGGACAACATATTACTGCCATCCACATACATCTCGCGTGCTGACCACAAAGAGGAAATTCGAGAAATTAGAGCCAATACGGAGGTTTAACGACAATCATTGTCCCACGCTTCCTTCGCGAGTGGAACACGGTTGGAGCGATCAGATAGTGGTACCGAAAGTACCATAATCCACCCACCATTAGGTGGCTTGCGGAATATGATGTAGATGTAGATGGGCACAGGCGAGGCGTAAAACCTTGTGTAGTGCTGTCATCAAGGGTACACGAGTGGGCCTTCGGCTCCGAAAGCCCATAGCGATGACGTTTCGTTGAATGGTTCGCACGCTGACACTTGTTGATAACACACGATTCAAACTCACTTAAATGTTAAGCTGCCATTGTAATAGCAGTAATCGATCTAATAACTGCGCCGGACACTTGTCTTATATGGGCACTGCCGATCGCAGCGCCGTATTCTGCTGTTCACGTACCTCTGTATTTGAATACGCGTTCCTATACCAGCTTTTTTGGCGTTTCCGTGGATATGTGATGAGTCACGGTAGAGAAAGGAGACTGTGACCGCTGGAGACCGTGCCACAGCTTACCTAAAAGTCGGAACACAATCCAGGCATGTCATATTATCTATATAGATCTACCTGATGGAGGTTTAAATCTGTGAAAATAAATAAATAACTGTAAAACTGCTGCTCAATTATACAACATATATATACTAAGATGGTATCTGTTCTTTCGGACATGTCCGAAAGAACAGATACCGTCTTAGCATATATGTAGTTAAGGCTTACCGGTCACTTGTCCGTCTTCTTCTTCTGTGCGAATGCACAAACAGTGCCCGAACTGTTACGGGAATCGGCAACGCGCCGCGAGTAATGAGTGTAATGGGCGGGGGCACTACGAATGTAGTGCGGGACAATACGTTGAGAATGTGGGTTTCACGGGAGGCGTGCCAGAGATGAATCCCAGCAGTCGTGCTATGCTCTGTGTCCTCGGTGGCTCAGATGGATAGAGCGTCTGCCATGTAAGCAGGAGATCCCGGGTTCGAGTCCTGATCGGGCCCACATTTTCATCTGTTGCCGTTGACGTATGTCAACGCCTGTAAGCAGCTAAGGGTGTTCATTTCATAGTAATATCTACAACTTGTTTTTCTACCTTTCCAGAAGATCCTTTGACAAATCGATGACTGTACATTTCGTATTATGTCTGTCGGTTCACGTGTTTCAGAAAGATACTTTTTGTTAATGTATATATATTCTCAGCTGGCTATTTGGCGGAAATATCTCGAGACAAATGACCATAACAATAAAATATCATCCAGTGACGTTCGAAAATAGATTTTTTACTCTGCAGCGGAGTGTACGCTGATCTGAAACTTGATGGTAGATTAAATCTGTGTGACGGTCGTGGCTTTGTTGCCGCGTGAAAGAGTGTCACGGTTTCGAGTCCCGGTCCAACGGGCACTTTTAATCTGACAGGAAATATCCCGAGACTTCCTTTGTCGAGAATTAGAGTTCGTTGCAGGAAGTAAATTGGAGTGTGAATGCAGACGTTTAGCGCTGCACATTTCCAATCCAAAAGGCCGGATCTTGGAATTTACGTGAAAGCTACCAGTTTGCTACAGGCCGGTGGTTGCTAGTGACAGAGTGGTGATTCTATTAACCTTATCTCGTGGGGGTAAAGCGAGGCTGGCGACCCTTTCTGAAACCCACATCGCTAATGCAGTACTGCAGAGAGTGGTCGCTGACCGGCTATCAAAACTCCCATCGCTGACCGCGGCGCAATTACGCCGCGTAGCGGGAACGCGCGCGTCACAAAGGCCCGGGGACCGTGGACCGCGACGTGGGCGGGCTTTTGGAAATTCGCTCAGCGAAGAGACGAGAAGTGGCCGGTCACAGCCTACGTAAGTCTGTTGTACCCACCAGTCAGAAGCCGGTTTTTTCCTTAAGACTTGTAATTAAATTTGATCCGAAAGGCCAGGTGTAGTAATTTAGTCTGTCTGGCATGCAGTTACAATTTATCTGGAAGTTCCACAGTTAGCACCATCCACTGGTACGTGAAAAATTCATCCTTAACAAGGCTGCTCGTTTTTAACGGTTTTGATTGGAACATGCCATTTAAAACTCTGAACGTAGCAATGAAAACAGTGAAAAGTAGTTTACAACTAGTACGAAAACCGAACTGCAGCTATAATAGCCAAAGGAAATTAAAAGAAAACAGTAGCTGAGAAGGGGGTGACACATGTGTGTAGCTTATCCCCGATGTTATTGAATCTGCACACTGAGGAAGCAGGAGAGGAGCCAAGTCTATTTGGAAATACACTCCTGGAAATTGAAATAAGAACACCGTGAATTCATTGTCCCAGGAAGGGGAAACTTTATTGACACATTCCTGGGGTCAGATACATCACATGATCACACTGACAGAACCACAGGCACATAGACACAGGCAACAGAGCATGCACAATGTCGGCACTAGTACAGTGTATATCCACCTTTCGCAACAATGCAGGCTGCTATTCTCCCATGGAGACGATCGTAGAGATGCTGGATGTAGTCCTGTGGAACGGCTTGCCATGCCATTTCCACCTGGCGCCTCAGTTGGACCAGCGTTCGTGCTGGACGTGCAGACCGCGTGAGACGACGCTTCATCCAGTCCCAAACATGCTCAATGGGGGACAGATCCGGAGATCTTGCTGGCCAGGGTAGTTGACTTACACCTTCTAGAGCACGTTGGGTGGCACGGGATACATGCGGACGTGCATTGTCCTGTTGGAACAGCAAGTTCCCTTGCCGGTCTAGGAATGGTAGAACGATGGGTTCGATGACGGTTTGGATGTACCGTGCACTATTCAGTGTCCCCTCGACGATCACCAGTGGTGTACAGCCAGTGTAGGAGATCGCTCCCCACACCATGATGCCGGGTGTTGGCCCTGTGTGCCTCGGTCGTATGCAGTCCTGATTGTGGCGCTCACCTGCACGGCGCCAAACACGCATACGACCATCATTGGCACCAAGGCAGAAGCGACTCTCATCGCTGAAGACGACACGTCTCCATTCGTCCCTCCATTCACGCCTGTCGCGACACCACTGGAGGCGGGCTGCACGATGTTGGGGCGTGAGCGGAAGACGGCCTAACGGTGTGCGGGACCGTAGCCCAGCTTCATGGAGACGGTTGCGAATGGTCCTCGCCGATACCCCAGGAGCAACAGTGTCCCTAATTTGCTGGGAAGTGGCGGTGCGGTCCCCTACGGCACTGCGTAGGATCCTACGGTCTTGGCGTGCATCCGTGCGTCGCTGCGGTCCGGTCCCAGGTCGACGGGCACGTGCACCTTCCGCCGACCACTGGCGACAACATCGATGTACTGTGGAGACCTCACGCCCCACGTGTTGAGCAATTCGGCGGTACGTCCACCCGGCCTCCCGCATGCCCACTATACGCCCTCGCTCAAAGTCCGTCAACTGCACATACGGTTCACGTCCACGCTGTCGCGGCATGCTACCAGTGTTAAAGACTGCGATGGAGCTCCGTATGCCACGGCAAACTGGCTGACACTGACGGCGGCGGTGCACAAATGCTGCGCAGCTAGCGCCATTCGACGGCCAACACCGCGGTTCCTGGTGTGTCCGCTGTGCCGTGCGTGTGATCATTGCTTGTACAGCCCTCTCGCAGTGTCCGGAGCAAGTATGGTGGGTCTGACACACCGGTGTCAATGGGTTCTTTTTCCATTTCCAGGAGTGTAGTATTTCAGTGCAGTGAGAAGAAATAAAAATATTGAGGTTGCTGTCAGACATGTTGTTCTGTTAGAGACGATAAAGCGCTTCGTAGAGCGGTTGAACAGAATCGATAACGTATTGAAAAGGGGCTGTAAGACGGACATCAACAAAAGCAATGGCCTGTAATCGAATTAAATGAAGAAGTGACGAGGAATTAGTTTAGAGAATCAGACGCTGAAAATAGTAGAAACGTTTTGCTGTTTGGGCAGAAAAATAACTGATAGTGGCCTAAGTAGAGAAGATACGAAATGCTAGATAAGAATAGCAGTAAACGTATTCCTGAAAAAGAGAATTTTAATGACACTATATATAAATAAAAGTGTTAGGATGTCTTTCCTGGAAGTGTTTGTCTGGAATTTAGCTTTTACGGAAGGTTTAATGCGGACGGTCAACACTTCAGACAAGAAGAGCATAGAATCTTTCGAAATATGGTGCTACAGAACAATGCTGATTACACGGGAACATCGAATAACTAACGGGGAGACACTGAATCAAATTGAAGACAAAAGAGATTTATGACAACTTTACTAAAAGAAAGAATCGTTTGATACGTCACATCTGGAAACATCAAGAATTCATCATAAATTTGGCACTCCAGGGAGGAGAGGGGGCAACGGGACGAGGTGTTACAGTTCAGGTGCAAGACGGACGCTTCAGTGTAAGCAGGCTTTAATCGATGTAAGTTGCATTAGTTGTGCAGAGATGAAGAGGCTTGCAGTCGACAGAGAACCGCAAAGAGCAGCAATAAATCAGACTGCGGACCGAAGGCTATTAACCAGGGAACGTAATAAAAAAAAAATTGTTGGGTAATAACGCACTTACGATTTTAAATACAGCCCAGACTTAAGAGAGAAGTAATATGAAAAATATAATGCTTGGGAAATTCCCATGAAAAATATTAGTAGTAGTGATAGTGAGTTACTGCTTCGTTCGACAGACGATGAACTGTTATCGACCTTCAGAAAAATGTTTTTTCGACAGTTAATTTCACCTAAATCTTTAAGAAGCGTGAAGCCTTCTCATTTTATTCGGATGTCTAATACAGACAACTAATAAACGCAGCTGTGGACGCAACTAATTCATATTTTCCGTCTCATCTTACATGTTAATACGTACATGTGTGAGAGTGGAGATATCATATCCTGATAATGCAAACTGGCTGGCTGACGTTAGGAAGCCAACCACAAACTAATTTCACTGTGTGGTACATTAATCACCAGATTAAAAGAGCACACTGGTCACTTCAGAGCACCTTCGTTGGGGCAGAACTGGTACCAGTCGGTCCTGAGTACATTTACCACTGAAGTGGTGTATAAGTGTCAGTTGGTTAAATGGAATCAGTGAAGGAAGTTTGTTCAACATAGAGACATAACAGAATAGCAGAGGGAAGTAATCGTTTTTGGACTTGATCAAAAACATGTGTTAAATAAAGTTGCCCAGTTTGCAGGTGTATCAATGTGAAACATATCTGAACTGCGAAAAGGCCTGCACGTGACTGTGGCAAGTGAAAGATGGAGATAATGAAAGGGATTTATGCGTGTATGATAAATCCCATCCCTCGAAAATTTCCTTCCTTCATACCTCCATGGTTTAGACCAGATGATGTGTCATTGATCTTGTTTATACTGAGACTGTAGCACACGTGAGGTGCCTAGTTGCTTTCACCACTTGTGTGAAATGACAATGTTCTCAATAATTTTCACCAACCTACAGCCTTCGGTTGTTGTCCCCCTGCGCAGAAAACAGCAAGTAGGTCGTGCATCCGTTATCTTCAAGCTGTAAAAAAACTGTTAGCGAGGGACTGGTATTGTATAAATAATTAAATTTTGAACAGGTTTATTTAAACATGATCCCACACACTTATTATTAGCAGAGTATAAGAAACTGTACAATTATAGGCCATTTTATGAATTATACATTATTTCGATTCTTCACACTTTCACGGAGAATAAACAAAACAATGAACTGCATGTGTGCATAATTACTATCAAACTAGTTTTCAATTACATGCCAAAAACGAGAGATTGATAATTAAGTCTTAAACGATACCAACCGCAGTGGACAACATGTCTATACTCAGAGACTGCCGATCTGAAAGTCAAACCACCTCACTCGTCATCCAAGCTAGCCGCGATCTGTAGATCTCATAACTGCTTTGTCTGCGTTTTCGTTTAGCAGTTGTTTATTATTTTTCTGGTAATTAACACTTCTGGAATAATGGAATGATATCCTGCTATTGAGAGATGCTTTTATATGAAATACAAGTAAATTCACTGTTTATTTTTTCTAATGTTAATAGCAGAAGTTTATCATTCACTTCCAGACACCGCAACCAATCGTTTACAAGGACCACAATTTATGTGGTGTCTCTCAAGACAACGCATACCGAATAAACCATCTGTTATTGGTACCTCACACCGCATTTTCCTCTTCCCACTGCTGGCTTCTCAGCTGCTCTAGGAAGATTTTCTTATAGCTGGATCCCTCAAAGGCTCAGCATTTGTTTGCTGAGTATGGGCTTGGCGACCCTTGGGTTCCTGAGCTGGGGACTGGTAAGTGCCCCAAGTCCTCTGTCACTGTAAGCTCTGGTTATACTTCAACGACCACCATGCGACGCAGCGGTGGAGTGTTGTGTGTTTTGGAAAATGGGGGGTTGTGGCTTCATTGCCTGGACTGTGAGGAAGGTACAGATCTCTATAAAACCCTCTCAGCCTCAAGATGTGCTACATGCTGAGGAGGTGAATGGCTGTTGAGATAAAATAGTCTTTAGCAGTCAACCTCTGGGGCATCAGCCCCCCCCCCCTTCCCAGTTGTATTAGGCTTGCTCAGGCATGCAGGGCAATGCCTGGGTCAACAGTTGTTTCCCCAGCATCTCATTGGATCCTTATGGAACTGTCTCATGAAGCTACTACTGCTGATGGGATGCGTGTTCCGTCAGGCAGCACCTATATTCAGTGCTCAGAGAGCCCGGTTGGTCAGTCCTCCCAAAAAGAAGCCTCAGAATAATAGTAACAGGGCATTAGTTGCAATCAAGCAAAATGGGGGAAGCTTTGAGGAGATACTCCCTGTCTACATTCACAAGCAATTGGAAGGTATTTCTGGGTCTCTGAAAAGGGTCAAACGACTTCATAATGGAATGCTTTTAGTTGAAACTGCTAATTCCAACCAAATATCTAAGCAGCTGGGATGTAAGGTCTTAGGTGACCACTCAGTCAAGGCTGAATTACATAACACCCATAACTACAGTAAGGGTGTGGTTACATGCTCTGATATAATGGAGGTGGATCCTGTGGAGTAAAGTGGAGAGTGGAAGACTGTGTGCATCATAGAGGTGCACAATTATATGAGGAGAGTCAATGGAAAATTGGAAAAATTGGCAATGTTTATTCTAACGTTTAGTACTTCCTGATTACCAGAACATATCCTTGCTGGCTTTATCCCATCCCCATGCAGTGCTATAAATGTCAAAGATTTGGCCTTACCACTATGGGATGTAATGGGAAGGCTGTGTGTGGCAATTGTGAAGGCTCCGGTCATGAGTCAGGGACTTCTTAGACAGTTCCGCTGAAATGCGTAAACTGCTCTGGCGATCACCCAATGTGCAGCAGAAAGTGTGGGGTTTACATCCAGGAAAAGAAAATTCAAGAGTTGAAAGTAGAGACGCATACCCTATAGTGAAGCTAAAGAGGTTTACAAAGCCATGCAACCACTGGTTTTAGCTACTTCTTTTGCATCAGCCCTTAAGAAACCAATAGCTAAGTGTGAAGCCTCCACAAAAACTCAGACTACAGATACCAGTATGAGTACATGCACTTGTCGATGTACCTGTGGGGGAAACACTCCACTTGCAACTGGTGTCATTCGGAAGCCATCAGCAGTAGGCTTACTGCCTAAGCCACATAGCACTCTCCAACATCAGAGGCCAACTGCGTCATCCCCTCAACCCAGGCAGCCGCCTCTTCCTGTCAGTAAAGAAAAATGTCTTTCAAAAAGCAGTTAAAAGTCCAAGAAAGAGTTAGGTAACCTTTCGGATCGATGAAGTCTCACTTTCTGATGGCGACTATGCTCATGCGGATATGGACTTCCAATTCGAGGAACCAGGGAGATGGAACCGGCTAACTTTCCTCCTGACATCCCTGGGAAATCACCACCTCCGAGGGAGAAAGAAAAGACCCACCATCGCCAACCAATAGCTTCCACAGGGACTTCTGTGTTACAGTGGAATTTGAATGAATATCGCTCACGTTTGGAAGAATTGCAGCTGCTGGTCCAAGATAAAACTTTGGGCATCTGCTTCCAAGAGACACATCTTAAAGTCACAGACATACCTGCATTATGGGGCTTCCACATATACAGGAAAGATGATACTACTGGAGACAGGGCTAAAGGTGGAGTGGCTATTTTCCTTGATGACAGATGCCACTTCTCTCCTGTCCCTCTTACCACGACCATGCACCCTTTACTATCACAGAGTGTTCCTTATACCTGCACCCCCCCCCCCCCCCCCGCGGTCCCCCCAATGGCACTTAGGATGCAGACACACTGGCAGATCTCTTTCAGGCACTCCCACGCCCATTCCTCCTTGTGGAGGACTTCAATGCCCACAATATGCTGTGGGGCTCAGCTACTGCTTGCTCCAGGGTCGGATGATCGAGCGACTCGTCCCTTCTGAGACTATCTGCTTTCTGAATGTGGGTCAGATGACTCACTTTTCCACAGCTATAGGGTATTTTTCAGCTACTGATCTTTGTTTTTGTTCCCCAGCTATTGAAGACTCAGTTTAGTGGGAAGTGGCTCCAGATTTACATTCTAGTGACCACTTCAGAGTGTAGATTCGTCTGCCGCCTAGGACGTTGCCCAGCACGAGACCACAGAGATGGCTGATACAAAGGGCAAATTGGTTACAGTACAGTTGACAGGCTATTTTTGAACGAAAGGATAGTGCACAAGAGGTGGTAGCCCATATCACTCATGAGATCCAAAGTGCTGCCCCAGAGTCCATCCCCCAGTCTAGTAACCATCTCATATGACAGCCTGTACCAAAATGGAATGACGACTGTCGATTGGCAATCACGGCCAGACAGACAGCTCTGCGGAACTTCAAACGGTGTCCAAATACAGCCAGTCTTCATGCCTTCAGGTCTGCGAGAGCACATGTAAGGCGAATGATCAAAGAACAGAAGAGGGCTTCCTGGAGGAAATTCACGACTTCCTTTAATCGGTCCACATGTTAGGGATTCAATAAGACGGATTTCAAGCAAGTGTAGTCCACATCCCCTTATGGCCTTGTCAAATAATGGGGTATTCGGTGGACACACCAGAAGATATGGCTCACGTTTTAGCTGCAGACTTCTTTACTGTTACTAAGTCCTCTAGACAAGCTCCTGCTGTTCAAGTATTCTGTCGGGCTGTAGAGGTGAGAAAGCTCAATTTCTTCTCGCCTAATGACAAAGTCGACAACCTTCCATTCTCCATGTGGGAACTGGAATCAGCTTTATCTGCAGCCAGAGACACTGCTCCATGACCTGATGAGATCCATTATACCATGCTTCGTCATCTGTGCCCTGAAGCGGAATGTCAGCTCCTCTCTTGTTTCAATCACATCTGGTTTGATGGACAGTACCCCACGACTTGGAAGGAGGCAATATTAATTCCATTCTGGAAACCAGGCAAGGATCGTAGCGCCCCTAACAGTTATCGGAGTGTCGCCCTTACCAGTTGTATGGGTAAAACGCTTGAACGCATGGTCAACCAACACCTCGTCTGGCTGTTCGAGTCCCGAGATCACCTGAGCCACTCCCAGTGCGGTTTCAAGCGCTACCGTTCCACTCTTGACAACTTAATTCTACTGTAGACGACGATATGGGAGTCCTCCTTACGCCGAAACCACTTAGTTTGTGTGTTTTTGACCTCGAAAAATCATATGACACTACTTGGAGGTACAATATCCTTCGCTAACTGGAACCGCAAGACCGCTACGGTCGCAGGTTCGAATCCTGCCTCGGGCATGGATGTTTGTGATGTCCTTAGGTTAGTTAGGTTTAACTAGTTCTAAGTTCTAGGGGACTAATGACCTCAGCAGTTGAGTCCCATAGTGCTCAGAGCCATTTGAACCTTCGCTAACTTCTTGAGTGGAGACTACGTGGACGCCTGCCGCTTCTGACCTAATCCTTTCTCGAGGACCGGCCTTTTCGCTATTGCATTGGTGATGCCACGTCTGATTGCCTTGTTTAGGAGAATGGTGTGCCCCAGGGCAGTGTTCTGAATGTCACATTGTTTGCCATCGCTATCAATGGCATTTCCTCCGCCGTCAGGATCCCAGTCAAATGCTCTTTGTATGTGGTTGACTTCGCAATCTTCTACTCTTCCTCTGATGTAACGACGACGATGAGGCAGCTACACCTGACCATTAGGAGGCTGGAAACGTGGGCCCAGACAACTGGTTTTCGGCTCTCGCCTGAGAAGACTGTGTGTATCAATTTTAATCGTGCTCGTCGGAGTTTTAACCGACCAGACCTTAGAATGGGGGACCATATTTTACGTTTTCAAAGCACTGTGCTCTTTTTGGCTTTATTATTTGACTCGAAATTAACATGGCTCCCACACCGGAAAGACCTACGAACAAAGGGCCTCCTTTGCTGAGCGTTTTGAAATGCCTTGGCGGAAAAACATGAGGGCCTGACAGGTCCCGACTCCAGTTTTATAGTGCATTTGTTCGATCACTCTTAGACTATGGCAGATCGGCCCGTCCTTCATAACTCCAGATGTTAGATGCTGTCCACTATGAGGGCTGGAGCCTTTTGGACCAGCCCAATTCAGCGTCTGTGTGCAGAGGATGGTGAACCACCACTTTTGGCTCGACAGGTGCTGAAAATCTCAGAGCTCCCTCAGTCATTGTCATTTAGTTCCGTGATCCAACCCACCTTCGAACTACTGTTCGGGAATCGGCTCCAAGCGACCCAGCCATTTGGTATACGTGGTACGGGCTGTCTCAAGAATCTGGATCTCTTGGGCATGAAACTACACACCCAGGGACGGAACACACTGCCGCCTTAGTGTCTTCAGAGGCCCAAAGTGATTTTAAGTTTGACGCAGTACACGAAAAGTTATACTCCGGATATGGTTCTTACAACTCTGCTTTCGTCTATTTTAAGTATGTACCACAGATTTTTCGTTAGTTATACTCACGGTTGTTCTGTGGTTTTCCCTGATTGGGTTTTTAAAGTGCATCTACCAGAACAATTTACAAATTATGAAGCGGAGTAATATGGCATTCTGATGGCAATGAAGAGGGTTCACAGAGATCACCATACAAATTTTCTTGTCTGTTCCGACTCTCTTAGTGCACTTCAAGCACTTCATCAAATGTATTCAGTATACTCGCTGATTCAGCTCATCCATGACTCCTTACAGCGTCTCCAACGCCGTGGCAAGGAGGTGATCTTTTACCAGGTACCTGATTGTGTTGGGATACAGGGTAATGACATCGCTGACAAAGCTGCCAAGGAAGCATGTCGGATGGTGCTGTCCAATGTCCCATCCTGTTGCATACCATTATCTCATTTTCTGACATATGCTTCATGCATCAGTGGGAGACTGAATAGTTGCATGTGTCAGACAACAAACTGCGATCGCTCAAATCGACCACAAAGGCTTGGCAGACTTCATGTCAGCCTCGTCACCGGAAGGAGGTTTTACTTACCAGACTGCGCATCGGACATAGCCCTTTCACACATAACTTTCTCTTCTGGTGTGAGGATCCACCATTCTGAGAAGTTTGTGGCGTGCCGCTTCAGTTCAGCTTATTGTGGCTACGTGTGTCCTGTATACTGATAAGAGGGCATCCCCAAGTCTCGCTGGAGATCTGCCCACCATCGCCGCAGGTACCAATACTAGTGTTAACAGAGTGGTGGCCGGCCGGTGTGGCCTTGCGGTTCTAGGCGCTTCAGTCTGGAACCGCGTGACCGCTACGGTCGCAGGTTCGAATCCTGCCTCGGGCATGGATGTGTGTGATGTCCTTAGGTTAGTTAGGTTTAAGTAGTTCTAAGTTGTAGGGGGCTGATGACCATAGATGTTAAGTCCCATAGTGCTCAGAGCCATTTGAACCATTTGAACAGAGTGGTGAAATTTTGTGAACTGTCAGGCCTCATACCTAAACTCCGCATGTGGGGACAGCCTTCGTCCCCCCCCCCCCCCCCCCCCCCCCATGAGATTTCATGTTGAGTTTTTCGTCAGGGTGCTGATGACCATGAAGTCGAGCCCCCCTCACCCCAATCATCATAATCATCATCTTATAGCTGGGTATTACGTGATCAATATTTTGAAACGGGTATGCTACAATGGTCGTTATTCATAGAAGCTGCTGCACCTCATCAATGAGGCAAACGACACAGAAACAAACGCGTGTAGAGTGGTCTAAGAAGTTCGTCGTTTTCCCTCTTTTCAAATGATCCAAGGCGTCGAATGTACTGACAGTCAAATCAGGCATTTAACCCAAAGTGTTTCTGGGGGTACAGTTCCAGTCAGAGGTGGTCTGTGATGTATTTAGGGGGGGGGGGGGGGGAAGGAGATATTTTTCGAACCATGAGTTGGAGCCACTCACTCAGGTTAACGTAATGATCAACAACAGTGTTTATTTCAACAGTCTGCCACAAGGTGTTCCCCTTACTTCTGCATGTTCATGAACGGTATGAAGTGGGAAAGTCAGTCTTCCAAGATGACAACAGTCAGCAGGCCGTTGTGGCCGAGCGGTCCTAGGCGCTTCAGTCTGGAACCGTGCTGCTGCTACGGTCGCAGGTTCGAATCCTGCCTAGGGCATGGAGGTGTGTGGTGTCTTAGGTTAGTTAGGTTTAAGTAGTTTTAAGTCTAGGAGACGGATGACCTCAGATGTTAAGTCCCATAGTGCTCAGAGCCATTTGAACCATTTTTGATCACAACAATCGTGTCACAAGACTGAATACATACTTTTCAGGTTTCACGAACACTCAAGCACCCTGTCACATTTTGAGGGAGGCCCTAAATTAGATCATAATGTCATGGAAAATGTCTGGGACTTCCTGAAACAACGAGAGAAACGCAGTAATCAACATCTCAGCAATCTATTGATAAAGTGTAAGCTATCAATTTTTCGTGTATATACTTTCATACGAAGTTTGTTCACAACCAGTGTGTTTTTTTGTACAGCATTAAATGCAGTTAATTTCTCGCAACACACAAATAGAACAGAAATTAAACAAAATGTTTTCAATTGGGTGCCATCTGCACTACTTGAGACATTATTAGAGTTAGCGCCACGTCGTGTTGCGGCACTTCTGTGTGCTTGCCGAACCTAACCTAACCTAACCTAAGCCGGGGCCGTACATGATATTAAGGCAGGTATACGAGTTTCTTTGGCTCTTCAGTGTATCTTGTGTTAAAAGCCCTACCGGTTCTTCACTTTATTACAAAAAAGGAAAAAAGATTTACTTAACTTTCTACAATGAATTATCACAGGAGTGTGTCGAATATTGACAACTGTCTTTTAAGAGTAAAGCATCCCTTGACGCACACAGTTGCAAACTCTTCTCTAGAAGTACAACATTCATAAAAATATAGTACCATCTGTAACTAACGTAGTAACACTGGTGTCCTAACTGATGTTGACTGCTTCATCGAAGGTCACGAACTGGGCTAAGTGAGCCCATCCTCATCTCCACCTCTGTGTGACTTCGCTGTGGTGTTTAGAGAGGGTGTGTCTTGAGGAGCGCCCCTCATTCGTTGTTGCGGACAGCATGCGAGACATCTCTGATGTCTGTGGTACCAATGCGAGTGGCTGACTTTGGTGTGGCACCGCACCGGGAAAAACACATGAACAGACTATTTTAAACATTGAGGAAACTCGCATCTCAAAACAGAAAGTGGCCAGTTAAACTCCGCAAGAATTTCTTGTGAGAAATGTCCACAAAAGGCATTACATGTCATGAAAATTGCAACGTAAATGTCATTTCGTTATGTCTCATAAGGAGTGCACAGCAAGGTTAACCCGATTTCTTAGAAACTTCACTCAGTGGAAAAGGGGTAAAAATAAGTGAACACGTATCTTGGCTTACATATAGTTACTCGACCATTTCTGAAAATACGATGGTCAAAGTTGTCAAGGTATTTTCGAGGTACTTTTTGTGCCTTTTACCAGGTGATAATTTTAGACGGTGGCACAGCGGTTACCATCGCAGCTTCTTAATTGCGCCCCAAGTTCGAAACCTGATTGTAACATTTATTTTTGTTTTTCATTTATGTACTCATATCTGTAGAAGAACACTACACGAATCTTTCCCGGTGTATATTAATGTAGGTTGTCCTTATTCTTATACTTACTGTACGTCAGATGAATTAACTAAAAAAATAGTAAATCAATGAAATAATCGAGAAAATTATTTGGAATTGTCTGCAGTGAAATTCTTGTTGTGTATCTTTACTTTTAATCAACTGCAAACACCAGTTTTCGGAAAAGTTATCTATTATTTGTGGTTTGCCGCGAAATTATTAGCAACGCGCGAAATCTTCACCATCGTCAACGACGTTTCTTTCTTGAGTGATTCATACGAAGAAATCTTACTGTGGCAAACCTGCCTTCGCATAGTGCTTGTAATATTCGGGATATCTGTGTTTCGAATATTTCTGCTATCGGTATCATCCGAGAGAACGAACCAGATATTCTTGAAGAATAAATATATGAATAAAATATAAAAATTATTATAAGCATTCGTATGAGAATGAATTATCAGAATATGAGAATTTAAAAAGGTATTGATCGTTCAACATACCAAACACAAATGTATATATAATAAATTTGGGGCACCAATTGTGAAACCAAGTTCAAGTTTACAGTTAATGTAGTGCCTTCGTATCCCCTAAATTGATAAGAAAAAAACGGTTCAAATGGCTCTGAGCACTATGGGACTTAACTTTTGAGGTCATCAGTCCCCTAGAAATTAGAACTACTTAAACCTAACTAACCTAAGGACATCACACACATCCATGCCGGAGGCAGGATTCGAACCTGCGACTGTAGCGGTCGCGCGGCTCCAGACTGTAGCGCCTAGAACCGCTCGGCCACTCCGGCCGGCATTTGATAAGAATCATTCATGTAGTAACCTTATACAGGCATGGACAGATAAATGAAAATATTAAACAATGAAATGCAACAAAGTAAATACAAACAATAATCGGATTTGGAATATGGGTCGCAAAATTAAGAAGCCGCGAAGCTAATCACCAGGCCACCATTTCGTTTGAGGACAGCGCGCAGTAAGAGGCATATGAATTACCTCGAAAATACCTCAAACTTTGACCGTCGTTCTTTCAGTAACGGTCAAGTATCTACGGATAAGTCGAAACAGGTGATGGCATTTGCGTGTTCTCCCCGTCAGTACGATTTAAGTCATCAAAGAAAAATGATGACATTCCATATCAGAGGGGGCGACAATGTAAAGATACAATTGGGGATGCCTTGCTTTAAATGTAGTTTTCGTTAATGCTCAGAGAGAGCACGAAAAGTGAACGAAGGATGGAAAGGATTTTACAGCGCTGCGGGTGAGGGCATAAAAGTGAACTATAGTGGGAATAAAGTTTAAGTGGACGGTCGGCAGGTTGGCAGCCCTGGCTGCTGGCGGGTGTGGGGTGGCAGCCCGCCAGGTGTCCGCGCTGTTAATTACCGCTACGTCAGCCGCAAGCACCGCCAGGGCGGCCCCGCCAGCTCTCCCAGGCCCGCTGCGGTATGTGCACCACCAGCGCGACACCACACACGGCACGTATGTGCAGGCTCGGGCGCCGCGACCATCATGTCAGAGCCGTAATTAAAGCACCGGTTGCGGACAACAGTCGGGACAGCAAAGTACTACGTGTGATTCATGTTGACCGCGGCCTTCTCAAGGCTTGCAAATGGGCACCAAATTCGTGAGAGTAAATAATAAATGGTAGCTATCGCAAAACTTCACTATTTGCTTATCTTATATAACAAGCAGCTGAAACGAACCGACGAAGACACTGCTAATGTACGGTAAATATAATTCCAACAGAGTAATGGATAAATCACTACAAGAAATTAAGGTATAACCCAGATGCAGAAGAGCCAGCAGAACCAAAAGCAGACGAAGGGATAGATCAAATAGATTACACAGAACTAAAACAGGCATTCAATAAAACAAAGAAAAACACCTGGATTCGATGGAATTAACTGAGCACTGATAACACACACATCAAAAAAAGTTTTGCAGCACCCCGGTTCCCAGAACTCCTGAAGATAGACGTTGGCTGCGGATATTGTATCACAGATACAGTACCTTTCACTGTTCAGAGATGACACTAAACTCGCCCAAAAATGTAAACAACCATGCATGAGCAGCGCATATTAGGGGGTAAGGCAGCCGATCAGTTCCAGTCATTCCACCAGGAAGGAGGTACATGGCTGTCTGTAGTTCAACCATGCCTAGATGGCCAATACCGCGGTTAGATCGCGTCCTCATTTCTACTTTGTGCCAGGAAGGGCTCTCAACAACGGAAGTGTCCAGGCGTCTCGGAGTGAACCAAAGCGATGTTGTTCGGACATGGAGGAGATACAGAGAGACGGGAACTGTCGATAACATGCCTTGCTCAGGCCGCCCAAGGGCAACTACTGCAGTGGATGACCGCTACCTACAGATTGTGGCTTGCAGGAACCCTGACAGCATCAAAAGTGGTTCAAATGGCTCTGAGCACTATGGGACTTAACTACTGAGGTCATCAGTCCCCTAGAACTTAGAACTACTTAAACCTAACTAATCTAAGGACATCACACACATCCATGCCCGAGGCAGGATTCGAACCTGCGACCGTAGCGGTCACGCGGTTCCAAACTGACGCGCTTAGAACCGCACGGCCACACCGGCCGGCCCTGACAGCATCGTCACCATGTTGAATAATGCTTTTCGTACAGCCACAGGACGCCGTGTTAAGACTCAAATCACGTGCAATAGGCTACATGATGCGCAGCTTCGCTCCCGACGTCCATGGCGAGGTCCATTTTTGCAACCACGACACAATGAAACCGGTACAGATGAACCCAACGACATGTGAATGAACCACTCAGGATTGGTATCACGTTCTCTTGACCGATGAGTGTCGCATATGCCTTCAACCAGAAAATCGGCGGAGACGTGTTTGGAGGCAACCGAGTCAGACTGAACGCAATAGACACACTGTCCAACGAGTGCAGCAAGGTGGAGGTTCCCTGCTCTTGTAGGGTTACATTTTGTGGGGCCGACGTACGCCGCTGGTGGTGATAGAAGGCGCCGTAACGGCTGTACGATACGTGAATGCCATCCTATGACCGACATTGCAACCACACCGCAGCATACTGGCGAGGCATTCGTCTTTATGGACGACAATTCGCGCCCCCATCATGCACATCTTGTGTATGACTTCCCTCAGGATAACGACATCGCTCGACTAGAGTGGTCAGTATGTTCCCCAGACATGAACCCTATCGAACATGCCTGGGATAGATTGAAACGGTCTGTTTATGGACGACGTGACCCACCAACGATCCTGAGCAATTTACGCCGAATCGGCGTTAAGGAATGGGAAAATCTGGACCAACCGTGCCTTGATGAACTCGGGGATAGTATGCCACTATGAATACAGGCATGCATCAATGTAATATGACGTGTTGCTGGGTATTAGAGGTACCGGTGTGTACAGCAGTCTGGACCACCACCTCTGAAGGTCTCGCTGTATGGTGGTACAACATGCAATGTGTGGTTTTAATTAGCAATAAAAGTGGTGGAAATGATGTTTATGTTGATCTCTATTCCAATTTTCAGTAACGTTCCGGAACTCTCGGAACCGATGTGATGCAAAACTTTTTTTGATGTGTGTATGTGGTATCACAATTCTAGAAATTAGAACGCTCCATCTCCATAACATGTGTTGGAAGACCAGAATAATGCAAATGCGCTAAAACTCTTTTACCATTTAAAGAAGGCAACAGAGATAATTGAAATAATTACAGGGGAATCAATTTTCTGAAGACTTCTTATAAGATATGTTGCAAAACAATCAGGGAAAGTTTCGAAACATTTCTCATTCAGTGTTATTAGAATAGGAAGCAGATGTCTGTACAAGAAGACCCTCTGTCGACGATATTTTCACAGAGAAGGTGAGAATTAAATTTAGAGACACATCTAGCATATGTCGACTGTGAAAAAGTATTTGACCACTTCCGAAGAAAAAAACCCTGGTCAGTAAAAGATAAGACATTTCCCTAGGCAACTGAGAGAAGTATGCCAAGGAGGAGGAGGACATTAGTGTTTAACGTCCCGTCGACAACGAGGTCATTAGAGACGGAGCACAAGCTCGGATTAGGGAAGGATGGGGAAGGAAGTCGGCCGTGCCCTTTCAAAGGAACCATCCCGGCATTTGCCTGAAGTGATCCAGGGAAATCACGGAAAACCTAAATCAGGATGCCCGGACGCGGGATTGAACCGTCGTCCTCCCGAATGCGAGTCCAGTGTGCTAACCACTGCGCCACCTCGCTCGGTAGTATGCCAAGGTTTACACAAAAAGACCAAAATAAGAATAGGTACTGCCAAAAAGCTGACGTCATTATTAGAGATAAGGCAGAGACTAAGGCAAGGCTGTAGTACGTCATTTACGCTGTTCAACATGGTCATCAACGACCTGGTCAGGAAACGGATGAACGACAAAATACCTTTAGAGTATGAGAATTTGGACAAATAAATTTTTAAATTCAATGGTTTTTGCGGAAGGTCGGGTAATCATAAGGACAGTGAAGACAAATTGCAAATAGCTGTACATAAATTAAACAATAGGAGGAGGAGGAGGAAGATATTAGTGTTTAACGTCCCTTCGACAACGAGATAATTAGAAATTAGTACAAGATGGGATTAGTGAAGGGAGGAAAGGAAATCGGCTTTGCCCTTTTCGAAGGAACCACCTTGGCATTTGCCTGAAGCGATTTAGCAAATTCACAGAAAATCTTAATCAGGATGGCCAGTCGAGGCTTTGACGCGTTTTTTACGAATGCGAGTCCATTGTGCTAACCACTGAAACCCCTAACCACCTCGCTCGCTTAGACAATACAAACCTAAGTTATAACCGTGTAATACCGACAACAAAAACAAGAACCTTCTAGGACAATGCTCAATAAGGACTAAGATAACCGTCAGCAACATAACAACAGAGCAGGCGTCTCATTTCCAGCATTTAGGAGGTTACATAACTTTTGATGAAACCTAAATAAGTTATTAATATCTATCAAAACTCATCTGGCTCAGAAATAACACTGAAGGGTACAACGAGTAGAGAAACCTCAATGAAGGGAAACTACCCATAATACTAAACGGAGCAGGAAGTTGGACATTAAGCCAAAAAGACCTAACACAACTGGAAACTTCAGGAGTGGAGTTCCTTAGGTCAGTGAAAGGCTGCACAAGAGAAGACAACACAAGAAGTGGAGAAATATGGAAAGGTTTGGGGCAAACACATTAACCGAAAAAGTAATCCAACGAAAACAGGACTGCAAAGAGTTTGCGATGCATATGTCTCTTCAGGTATGCTCGAACAATCTAACTGGAAAGAGGGGTTTGGAAAGCCAGAAGAGGCCATAAAGCGTAATCCTGGATTAGCCGAAGAAGAAAAAGTAATTTCATTTGTAACTGTACTTCCAAATGTGCAACATAATATTTCGTTTCATTGACTAATATCTGAATGATAATGATTAAAAAATGCGTGTTTTTGTATGAGGCGTGTGCTGGTAAAATCTCTATGACTGAGACTGGTATCATAGAAATAGGGATCAGCGGGAACAGTGTGAACCCCTCATTTCATAACGACTGACCTATGAAAATGATCTTAACATGTGCCAAACTTACTGATCGACGAGCAGAAGGCGATACGAATCAAAACTGCTACAAATTCATTGGCATTTCGCACTGTAATCCGACTTTACTACATCTCTGGATGTGAATTGCTGTTGCCAGTTCTATTTAGACTAGAAGAGGCAAACAACACTCTCAACAGTCTGCATTACATTTAGAAACACATTCATGTAAATGTGCCCTTAGTGCTTCCAAAAGCACCTTCGCTGATAGTTTTCAGCAGATTTCTAATCATTTTCTAACTGTATTTTGGGCGACGTACTGCGTCGCCACTGTCAGTATTACAGAGGCTCCTCGAAGCCGGCCGTGTGACCGAGCAGTTCTAGGCGCTACGGTCTGGAACTGCGTGACCACTATGGTCGCGGGTTCGAATCCTGCCTGGGGCATGGATGTGTGTGATGTCCTTAGGTTAGTAAAGTTTAAGTAGTTCTAAGTCTAGGGGACTGATGACCTCAGATGTTAAGTCCCATAGTGCTTTGAACCATAAATTTGCCACCTCTGTCATCCCTTAAGTGAAAAAATTCAGAACATTTACTTCCAGCAATATCTTGTGTATGTGAAAAACAGCTGGCTTTACGTTTGCTTTTTGTCACCAACACCTTGATCCTGTTGGACTCGAAAGACACAGTGGATGTAAAAATATGACAATGTACTTATTTTAGGATTCACCGCTAAATTGTGAGCCATACTATAACTGGTTTTGTGAGCTATTTATGAGGTAAACAAGACAGAGGGTTAACATCTGCCACAAGGTATAGTCTATAAATGTTCTTTGAAAGTCTGAGCAGCATTTGTATTGATAACAACTTTAATTTTGCGAATGAAGCTGCTATTACGAATGGAAAATGTGTGTAAATACACATGCAAAGAAGGTGAATATTTTTCCGTAAATACTTTGTACACTGCATAAGACGAGCTTTATTATTTGTTCACTTTTCATCTAATTACTTTTAATTAGAAGAAAATTATACGTACCATACTCACAGAAATTCATGTAGATACTTTTTTTACGTGTATCTGTCGTGTCTGCAATATAAATTTTAAAGTTAATTGACATCCTCCTATGCGCAAATGGCACACTGTCAAAAACTGAACTCAGACAATCGGTAGTGCCAATTCATAGCTGGTTCGAGTACTTTCTCTGGCATATAGTGTCAGATAAAGTGCAAAATGGAGTGGACTATGAACTGTACATTCTCGTTTCAGGGAAATTTCCTTTTCCTTCTTTCGTATGCGAAGTTACTGAGAAATCTTATTTGGACTACCGCATGTGGATGTTTCGAAATTAAAGCTTTATATGATAAAGGTAAATTTCGACTATGTGTAACAGGAAGGTGAATATGGCACCTAACTTACTTCGGCAGTAATGAGCAGATTTGCCTATAAGTATGTAGTGCAAAAGAGATGAAACTCAATCGACGGTGTTAACACACCACTCCTATGTAACCCACGTCAGTGAGCAGAAGGTGAAACAAGCACCGAGACGAAACGTTTTGTGTGGAAGCCAGCATGGGCAGATGCAAAGGCCGCACTCCTGTAGGCATTACAGAAAGCTCTTAAGGTGGGCGTCCTGTGGTGGGAATCGGCGACCGGACATGTGACGCATACTGCAGAGCGAGTAACGGGCGGCCAGAAGTAGGACAGAAAGAAGCTTTAGAAAACTGTTTCAGAATTCAAAATGGATACGAACAAAACCAGTGATGCGCTTGATCATATGAACAGCGAATGGTACACAAGTGAGCGTGCACGAAATGTCCAACTGGCGGAAAGGACGTAGGAAAGAATAAAGTGCTGAGATTTCGACGCAGTTCAATGGTAGGGCCCTTGCGATTGATAGAGAGAGTTCCCACAAGATAAGAGGAACGCTCCTATTGGTCGAAAACAGCCAAGATGTGTAGAAGGAAAGAACCCAGGTGGCGAGAGAGTTCGGCTAAGAGAAAGAAGAGCGAAATTTTCGGGGACTCTTCTCTGAACTGGCGTCAAGTGCAGAACGGAGCGCATAACGCTCTGTACAGCGCAGAGGAGAAATACTGTATGAGTGAACACTGCCGGCCGGTGAGGCCAAGCGGTTAAAGGCGCTACAGTCTGGAACCGCGTGACCGCTACGGTCGCAGGTTCGAATCCTGCCTTGGGCATGGATGCGTGTGATGTCCTTAGGTTAGTTAAGTTTAAGTAGTTCTAAGTTCTAGGGGACTGATGACCTTAGAAGTTAAGTCCCATAGTGCTCAGAGCCATTTGAACCATTTTTTTTTGTTTTGAGTGAACACTGCGCTCTCTGCAGCTGACAACCAGCTTGGTATCAGTTGCAGCATCGTTGAGCTCCCACTGAGGAGAAACGAACCACCCAGTTAATTAATTGTCCTTGCGAGGACTGAGAGGGCATTTTAATATGCAAGCTGCTCCAGACATTTGCATGCATACGCCATATTCCAAGACAGGGAAGGAGTGCATGTTCCCTCGCATCACGAGAAAAATAAGGAGAATTTCTGCTGAAAAAAGTCAGCAAAAGCTTAATTAGGTTTTATAGGAATTTGTGGGCGAGAGCAGCCATGCAGACGACAGCCCATCGCAGCAGAGGTGTGAACTTGTCGGTTCACCAGCTTGTGTCCACTGCAAGCTCAAGCGACCTTGGGTAATCTTTTGCTCAACTTGTCACAAAACTAACCATCCTCCGTAGACTTGATTGTCATCCTAAATAGTACCGAACTTTGAACCAGAATCGGATGATTTATCATAGTAATGACTGACATCATGACGTAGTCATGAGAATAATGTTGTATAGAAACTTCTAGTTAAAATTTACCATTGTTGGGTTTAGGATTATTTCACTTTCTGAGTACAAGATGCGTTCGTTTGACAACTGTCGTAACATTGTCACATTGTAAACTGTGTAAATGCGTGTATATCTGTGATAAGTTTGCAACATTAAACTAAACCTATTTACAGCTTACACAGTTGTTGATCAGACACTAACCTTATAATACTTAATTTTTATACAGGGTGTTACAAAAATGTACGGCCAAACTTTCAGGAAACATTCCTCACACACAAGTAAAGAAAAGATGTTATGTGGACATGTGTCCGGAAACGCTTAATTTCCGTGTTAGAGCTCATTTTAGTTTCGTCGATTCACCGCCAGTTGGCCCAATTGAAGGACGGTAATGTTGACTTCGGTGCTTGTGTTTACGTGCGACTCATTGCTCTACAGTACTAGCATCAAGCACATCAGTACGTAGCATCAACAGGTTAGCGTTCATCACAAACGTGGTTTTGCAGTCAGTGCAATGTTTACAAATGCGGAGTTGGCAGATGCCCATTTGATGTATGGATTAGCACGGGGCAACAGCCGTGGCGCGGTACGTTTGAATCGAGACAGATTTCTAGCACGAAGGTGTCCCGACAGGAAGACGTTCGAAGCAATTGATCGGCGTCTTAGGGAGCACGGAACATTCCAGCCTATGACTCGCGACTGGGGAAGACCTAGAACGACAAGGACACCTGCAATGGACGAGGCAATTCTTCGTGCAGTTGACGATAACCCTAATGTCAGCGTCAGAGAAGTTGCTGCTGTACAAGGTAACGTTGACCACGTCACTGTATGGAGAGTGCTACGGGAGAACCAGTTGTTTCCGTACCATGTACAGTGTGTGCAGGCACTATCATCAGCTGATTGACCTCCATGGGTACACTTCTGCGAATGGTTCATCAAACAATGTGTCAATCCTCATTTCAGTGCAAATGTTCTCTTTACGGATGAGGCTTCATTACAACGTGACCAAATTGTAAATTTTCACAATCAACATGTGTGGGCTGACGAGAATGCGCACGCAATTGTGCAATCACGTCATCAACACAGATTTTCTGTGAACGTTTGGGAAGGCATTGTTGGTGATGTCTTGATTGGGCCCCATGTTCTTCTACCTACGCTCAATGGAGCACGTTATCATGATTTTATACGGGATACTCTACCTGTGCTGCTAGAACATGTGCCTTTAGAAGTACGACACAACATGTGGTTCATGCACGATGGAGCTCCTGCACATTTCAGTCGAAGTGTTCGTACGCTTCTCAACAGCAGATTCGGTGACCGATGGATTGGTAGAGGCGCACCAATTCGATGGCCTCCACGCTCTCCTGACCTCAACCCTCTTGACTTTCTTTTATGGGGGCATTTGAAAGCTCTTGTCTACGCAACCCCGGTACCAAATGTAGAGACTCTTCGTGCTCGTATTGTGGACGGCTGTGGTACAATACGCCATTCTCCAGTGCTGCATCAGCGCATCAGGGATTTCATGCGACGGAGGGTGGATGCGTGTATCCTCGCTAACGGAGGGCATTTTGGACATTTCCTGTAACACAGTGTTTGAAGTCACGCTGGTACGTTCTGTTGCTGTGTGTTTCTATTACATGATTAATGTGATTTGAAGAGAAGTATTAAAATGAGCTCTAACATGGAAAGTAAGCGTTTCCGGACACATGTCCACATAACATATTTTCTTTTGTTGTGTGTGAGGAATGTTTCCTGAAAGTTTGGCCGTACCTTTTTGTAACACCCTGTATATGAATATTAACTTTAATAATAAAATGATTACGAAGAGGGACGCATCACTCAAGACAATTCTGCTCTAGTCTATGAGATTCGAGGCTGAATATTTGCACCGCACTGCAAATGGACTGTTGGTCTACGGAAGTCAGTGTTAGCACAAGGTGGTCCGTGAGCTCAGCCGCCCTTCTGTGAGCCACCTATTAATGGTCCCTGTGACCACTGAAGCACCATAGGACGTCGGATCGATGATAATGATGAATCCGTTTCTCACTATGTCTCAGACGACTGATCGGCTCTGACGTCCTGTCGTCCCTCTAGGTCGACTGCTTCCGTCTTGACGCTGTGTTCGGCCATGGGTTACCCATTCCTACCATCGTCGAATAGTGACATCGCTCCTTTTCAAACTTCGAGCGATTCGCTGACTTCTCCAAACGTCTACTTTGAGCTTAACGATGCGTTCTCTCTCAAAAGCTGACTTCTGCATGAATTGTTGACGCGCCTGTCTGCGAGGCGTAGTTGCTGTCCAGCTGAGAACACGGAATGAAATTGGCAAGGACTTCATGCCCTGATATCGACACGTCCACTGTTTACTTCGGTTGCCAGTTGCGCGCGGTAAAATTGCGGTGCAGCGTCACACATTCATCCATCAGCTGCCAAAGTTTTTCATTTTTTGTAGGTGCCTGCACGAATATGAATTTGTGACCAGTTTGCAAAAGTCTTTCGAGCTGCATTACTTATTTTTTTAGTATATATCGGCACGCAAACTGTAGCTGCACAGATTTGTTTTAAAACTTGATTTTTACAAACTTGTTTATGACATGACTCAGGACGTAGCAAAACTTAAGCATCTGCATTGTCTATTGTCTCTCTTCAGATCGTCTCAATGACAGCCAGCACTGCTCCCTGAAAGTTTAGTGGGTTTTCCTATTGATTTATAATTTTGTATCTCGGCCAAAGAAAGGCTGTGATCTGTGAACAAATGAGGAGAGCATTCACCGCTGTATCGTTGCTGCGGAAGGTGTGCAATCTCAAATGCCTGTAAATTGTTTCGTGACCGACAGTATCTCTATTTTACTAATCAACTGACATCCGCCACATGTGGTTTGACAACGATACTATGAATAGCCAAGAGTACCAAGTTTACTGAAAACTAAATCAAGCCAATTGTGTCCCTTCGCAAGAATCATTGACAAGATCACCCAAAACAGTCGAAGTAGAAAGCTTTTCATTAACCTAGGATGCAACAGACTTAATAGTGATGTAAGTATGTAAGCGTTATTGAGTCAAATTCTGAACACAGCAGTGGAATAATGACGTACCACACGTGCCTTTATCTCCAGCCAACAGGCAGTTCATATCATATACTGCTGGAATCGATGGTGTTAGAGCTTCACATTACTCGACACCTGAAACAAGAGAGAACGTCATATTTGCTCTTCCGAAACACCTCTGTTTCCCAAATAGGTGATGGTTTTTTTTTCTTTAAAAGGTGGTCCCCAAAATGCACGTCGTTTGTACAAAGCACGTTGAGGAGAGCATAATTTACGTTGTCTGGTTGTATGTTGGCACAATTATCGTTTATATTCGTTCCTTGTACAGCCACGTCTTTCAGCTAACATATGGTTGCAGAGCGTCCTTCCACAGAATCATCAGCGTGCAGTAATTGGTATGTATATCCAACACCTCTAATCACTTCAAGGCACATATGGCAACTCTCTATAAAATCGTTTTAATTTCGAAACAGTTTCTCCTTTGTGACTCTCAAGTTCATGGCCTGTCCAATATTTTATTTGGTCCTATTACGAGGTGTGACAAGTGTATGATGTATACCGTGTTTAATTTACTAAAGTTTCTTTTCAGTATAGTATGTAGTACACAGTGACAGTCACATCTCATAATATTTCATAGTTTACTGCCACATTTAAAGTTACCGTCTTGGAAGCTCCCTATTAAAAATGCTTTGTCCAAAAGTGATTCAGAATAAATAGTGCACTCCACTTCCATCGACACTTGACGGAATTCCATGTATCTCAGGTGGAATAAATTTAATTGCAGCTTTCATGTAGTTTAGTGTCATTCGAATCGGGCGTGGAGGAGCATGTGGTCAGCAAAGGCCGTTGTCAGTGCACCAAACCTTGGAGCCACTACTTCTCATTCAAGTACTTCTTCACTTTGCATCACAAGACTAAGTGCATCTCTTTCCAGTCGTCCAAGCAAGGAAAAATCACTGGTAGTTATACGAACTGAACATGGATTTTTCGCAAACTAATTTCACTCTCTCACCACTCAGTAACGGAGGCGAACGAAAAATGTACTTCGACGCCCCAACTGTGAGAACACCGTAGCCTATAAAGCACTGTCTTCTTTAAAGACTCGAAAGACACTGCTGTTCCTGAGATTGTTGCATCCTCTATGTGGGGAATGTTGACTGGAGAAGGCAATCGTAGATGAAACAGAATTGCTAAATAAAAATGTCGACAGAGTGCGTTAGTGACATACACTATGTGATCAAAAGTATCAGGACACCTGGCTGAAAATGACTTAAAAGTTCGTGTCGCCCTCCATCGGTAATGCTGGAATTGTGTATGGTGTTGTCCCACTCTTAGCCTTGATGACAGCTTCCACTCTCAGGCATACGTTCAGTCAAGTGCTGGAAGGCTTCTTGGGGATTGGCATCTCATTATTCACAGACTGCTGCACTGAGGAGAGGTATCGATGTCGGTCGGTGAGGCCTGACACGACGTAGGTGTACCAAAACATCCCAAAGGTGTTCAAATGGTTCAAATGACTCTGAGCACTATGGGACTCACAATATGTCATCAGTCCCCTACACTTAGAACTACTTAAACTTAACTAACCTAAGGACATCACACACATCCATGCCCGAGGCAGGATTCGAACCTGCGACCGTAGCGGTCGCGCGGTTCCAGACTGAAGCGCCTAGAACCGCTCGGCCACACTGTCCGGCCCCAAAGATGTGTTATATACGTTTCAAGTCAGGACTCTGTGCAAGCCAGTCCATTACAGGGTGTGATTCTCGTGTAACCACTCCGCCACAGGTCGTGCATTATGAACAGGTGCTCCATCGTGTTGAAAGATGCAGTCGCCATCCGCGAATTGGTTTTCAATAGTGGGAAGCAATAAGGGGGTTAAAAAATCAATGTAGCTCTGTGCTGTGATTGTTCCACGCAAAACAACTAGGAGTGCAAGCCCCCTCCAAGAAAAACACAACCACATCATAATACCACCCCTCCGAATCTTACTGTTGGCATTACATACGTTGGCAGATGACGTTCACCGGACACTCGCCATATCCGCACTCTACCATCGGATCGCCACATTGAGTGCCGTGATTCGTCACTCCACACAACGTTTTCCCACTGTTCAATGGTCCAATGTTTATGCTCCTTACACCAAGCGAGGCGTCGTTTGACATTTACCGACGTGATGTGTTGCTTATGAGCAGCCGCTCGACGATGAAATGCAAGTTTTCTCACCTCCCGCCTAACTGTCATGGTGCTTGCAGAGGATCCTGATGCAGTTTGGAATTCCTGTGTGATGGTCTTGATAGATGTCTGCCTATTACACATTTCGACGCCCTTCAACTGTCGGCGATCTTTGTCAGTCAACAGATGCCTGTATGCTTTTGTGCTGTACGTGTCCCTTCACGTTTCCACTTCGCTATCACATCGGAAACAGTGGACCTAGAGGTGTTTAGGAGTGTGGATATCTCGTTTAGAAACGTATGACGCAAGTGACACGCAATCACCTGACCACGTTCGAAGTCCGTGAGTTCCACGGAGCGCCCCGTTCTCCTGTCTCACGATGTCTAGTGACTACTGAGGTCGCTGATATGTAGTACCTGGCTGTAGGTAGCAGCACAGTGCAGCTTATATGAAAATCGTATGTTTTTTTGGGGTGACCGGATACTTTTGATCACATAGTGTATGAGGATAAACAACTAACATATTCTAGTTTGTAGATGTTTTAAGCCTGCCTTTTTCAGCACCTAGGTGGGTCAATGTAGTGTACATTCTTCTACCTTTTCTCTGGAAAAACTTGAAATTTTTTTCTCCTGGTCACTCTAACGTCCAGTAACGTGGCAGATATACCGTAACAGCAAACTAGTATTTGTTTTAATTCAGTGTTTTACTCGCTTCGTCGAGGACACCGAGAGCAGAGGGTTTTATTTCGTGACGACGTGTGAGTGACGGTCGTTAGTGCTGACGATGCAGATTTGAAGTAAAAAATAGTCCATTCAGTTTCCTCTATTGCTTCCAATTTTTATTTTACATGGTGGCCTGATTTTTCATACCGTGTGCAGATATTAGAGCTTACAGAATATCAACAGACAGGCTGTCTGGCCGTAAAAATAACTACCCGATAGTCGACGAGTAAATTCTCGAACACATGCGGACCATGTATTCAGTAGTAGAAAGAGGAAATAGATAAGCCCAATAAAAAGGAGAAGTTAGCACATCGTCTCTTACGGAGTCGTAACAGTACGGTAATACCGACTGAGTTCTTGCAAACTTTTGGAAGACAACGAGCTGTCCCTTATGAAGATAATCCAGGAATACAATTTGTCCATTCTTCGATGACTTCACGCTGTGTTGTTTAGGTGTGACAACTGGTCGTACTCGGATGCCTGCGGGCGTCGTATGTGGTGGCATCTGGCTTCATTAAAGCCTCAAAGATGTAACTGAGAATTTATCTCTTTGCAGAGAATACGCTATGTTGATCATGTTTTATGGGACGGTCCGTTAACAGCGCCCGGAGAGCGCACGGGAACGATAGGTTTCCGCGTTCGTGTCCAGGTCTGTACTTGTTTCTTGTCACAAACAAACGACAATGTCAGCTTTCGAATCGAGCAATAATTCGTGAAGTATAGATTCTTCCATTTCTAGACAAAATGAAACGCCGCCAATGTGGGAACAATTCTTTTGACTGAGCGGCCTTTGATGTGTGCCATCCTGTTCGTTCTTGCTCGTGTAATATTGGAGATGTACCTCTCTCCCCTCGTTCGGCGCACAGTGTGTTGCTGCTCCTGGTGAACACGTCAGCTAGCGATCTTGCAGCGAACCGCGCCCCCTTCCATCTCTCCCTCCTCCCCTTATGACAGATGAATGGCGCGCCTGTGAGTGACATGCGCGGTACGCCCGGTAGGCCCTGCATCGTCGCTGGGCGTTGAAAAAGTACAGCCACGGCCAAGTGCTTTCCACTTCTGCGACTTGCATTTCTGCGACCCACGACCACTTCTTACCTACGCGTATCACTTCTATTTATGCTGAACTGCAAAGTCTATCTTCCATTACTTCCATTTTTTGTCATCTTCAGAATCTTTTAGAAACTGTTTCACTGACGAACAAGTAATTTTGGAAATGAGCGAAACTGATATGGAAAGTTCAATAGATTACCTGGATGAAAATGGTATGGTACAACTAAACTTTCAATATTTCACAAAAAAATATTAAAATAAGAACTTTTAAAGGAACATTCCATGTGCATCACAAAACAGTGCTAAATGGTCTTCTTTTAGAACAAGTGCTGCATTATAAATTCTTACCTTGCGATGTAAGTTAAGTGAAAAATGACATACAGAATAAGTGCATTAAATATCAGACAAAGTGGTAAAACGCACAGGATACTGTGCAACAAAGTCCGGAAAGAAACAAAAATTAAATTTTAAGTAGTGGCTGCCCCTCCATTGACACGAGACTCAGAGCTATGGACACCATGGAAAATATTAGATTCAAAGCGTGTACAGACAACCGAAATGTAATGAAAGAGATGTAGGAACGATGTCACTCAGAAAGACTTAAACACTAAAGTACCAAAAAAACTGGTACAGGAATGAATAATCAAATACAGATAGTTGTGTACCGACTGTCGTAAGAAGCTAAAAAGTTTGAAAAATATTAAAAATATTTCGTAAATTTGTACATTTTGAATAGAAATAAATAAGACTGGAAGAGATTCTGGTATACAAAAAGAATAATCAAAACAAAGAACCCATAACTATGACGTAAATATATTTACATATGAATCAGAGTTGTTTTTGTTGTGGTCTTCAGTCCAGAGACAGGTTTGAAGCAGCTCTCCATGCTACTCTATCCTGTGCAAGCTCCTTCATCTCCCAGTACCTACCTTCTGAATTTGTTTAGTGTATTCACCTCTTGGTCTCCCTCTACTATTTTTACCCTCCATGCTGCCCTCCAATGCTAAATTGGTGATCCCTTGATGCCTCAGAACATGTCCTACCAACCGGTCCCTTCTTCTTGTCAAGTTGTGCCACAAACTCCTCTTCTCCCCAATTCTATTCAATACCTCCTCATTAGTTATGTGATCTACCCATCTAATCTTCAGCATTCTTCTGTAGCACCACATTTCGAAATCTTCTATTTTCTTCTTGTCTAAACTATTTATCATCCACGCTTCACTACCATACATGGCTACACTCCATACTAATATTTTCAGAAACGACTTCCTGACACTTAAATCTATACTCGATGTTAACAAATTTCTCCTCTTCAGAAACGCTTTCCTTGCCATTGACAGTCTACATTTTATATCCTCTACTTCGACCAACATCAGTTATGTTGCTCCCTAAATACCAAAACTCATTTACTACTTTAAGTGTCTCATTTCCTAATCTAATTCCCTCAGCATCACCCGATTTAGTTCAACTACATTCCATTATCCTCGTTTTGCTGTTGTTGATGTTCATCTTATATCCTCCTTTCAAGACACTGTCCTTTCCGTTCAGCTGCGCTTCCAGGTCCTTTGCTGTCTCTGACTGAATTACAATGTCAGGAATTTCTTCTCCATGGATTTTAATTCCTACTCCGAATTTTTCTTTTGTTTCCTTCAGAGTAATATGTGTGAATTGGAGAAATCATATGACTGACTAAGACGTGATCCTCAAAATAAATTAAATCCTATACATAATATCTTCAAGGATGTTTCATATTATGAAACTATATTAACCAAAGAAATTCAAAGGAAATTAACGAATGATGGCAATAGTTTTTGCGAAAAAATACACCCCACAAGTGTAGGTATGTGCTTAAATTGAAACTGATCGTGTCACCAATTAAGAACTTTCCATCTTATGTGGTTCATGTTCACATCACCTCACCATTTAACCAAAAAGCATTATCCGTGTTAGGTGCTAAACAGCGGGAACAGAGAGATAGGGGTTCAATAAATTTAACTTAAAAATAATTATTTAAGGACAAAACCGTTTAATGTGACACGTTTTTAAAACTGGCAAAAGTGTATTAAATAATTTCTTCAAGCCCCACATAGATTCCTAACGTCTTACACACAGTCCTGAAAATTTTCGCTTGTGAATTATTAATAGCTATGAGAGTACTCTTAAAATTTCAAACTAAAAACTTGGGATACATGCTATAGGTCACTGTCGCATGAATAGTTGACCTAAATCGCTAACAATTTTATTGCACTTCATATGATATTAACTGTTTTGTGATTTTTCTCAGTGACAGTCACTCTCTACACTCCTTACTATTATCTGCTGCATGCACGTTAGGTTTTCCAGTTTCAGTTTTACAAGTATTGTCATAGCCATTAAAAATTCACAAACAGAAATTTCCAGGACTATCTGTGTGGTGCAAGGAATCTGTATGGGGCTCGTAGAGATTGTTTAATACTGTTTATTCCGTTTTAAATACGTGTTGTATTAAAATGTTTTTATTAAAATAGTTATTTGCTGCATTTAGTCTTCTGAGTGTGAAATTTTTGAATTGATTTCAAACATTTCGCTAAGATAACAACAGAGACATGAGGTAAGTTTCAGGTTTATTTCAACTTCTTTCTAGCTCAGTCCGCGAAAAGACCACCAATATAAAAATTAGAGAGAATCGAGTTCACACGGAAGCTTAGCAGCAATCATTCTTAACTGTGTGACTGGAACAGGAAAACAGGGAAAGAGCAGTAGTACGCCAAGTACTCTCCGCCAGAAAGCGAGATGATACTCCATAGTCATCCTGTTCCGAGCTAAAAATGTCTAGCTTTTCGGGAAGTCAGTTTAAAATCCATTTCAAAATTTGTACCGAACAAGCAAACAAGAAGCCGACTTGATAAAATGAATTAAAGCGATTTTTCGTTTAAATATACATAAATTTACAGTGTAGTACCAGATATTAAACTTTCAAAACCAACGAAAAACTGAAATTTAATGGCACAAGGACGAAAATTCGTATTTAAGTAAGTAAATACATTTTGAAAATACTTTATTATTAGAAATTACGTTTTATTGACATCTACTTGAAATAAGATACTATATTTGCCTGTAAAAAAAGGTGTCAACCAAAATCACTGCTCATGTATAGCCAAAAAGGCCGAAAAAGGACGTAAATAAAATCACTCAAACCCGGAGACTGAGTAAAGACATTCATGTAACGGCCGCAACCGTCGGGACTTCTGTCAGTCGATTGTATCGTATTGAGTGGAACCTACTTACACGGGCTCAGTGAGTGAAACCATTCATATAGCTGTCATGGCGGCAGAGATAAATTCGTTCGGTTGTTTCATTGGACCGAAAAAACGATTGAACGAAAAACCAATGGCCTGCCCAATCGGTTGCTAAAAATTGTCGGCTATCCCATCACTACCGTGGGAGCAACATATCTGTATTTATTTTAGTAAGTACTTATTACATATTTATATTCTTTTCATTATGTAAATGATTGTCAGAACGTAGTATCCTTCATAATAACACAGCAACTGAAAGCAGCATGAATACCTCATATCTTGCCATAATTGTGTAGTTGTTTAAGAAATATGCTTCTATTTCTGCCTGTAGCGTTATTTAAATATGCTTACAGTCGATATAAATGAACCAAGGTAATTTTAGAAAATGTCACCTGTATGTTTCAGCTGGCACCACGGCTCAGAAGAGTGCCACACGACGCTTCTACCAAGCAGATATAAATAAATGTCTAAATATTATTTACCGCCTTTTAATTCGTATTTGAAGTTAGTGCGCTGTGTAAGAATGCTAGCTTATTTGTTTATGAACAAAACTTTAATTATATTCATTGTAAATGGCCTGTGTATGACAATGTGCATAACATATTTTTATTTAAATATTTTTAATACATTAGTTTAGAGCGGATATTGGCCAAGCTGAGTCGAAATTATGTCTGTGGAACGTAAGCGCAATATACTTTTTGCGTACGGGCTTCGGGTAATGGAGGAGTGGGCAGCAGCGGACCGCTATTTGAGTCAAACGGAGACAGGCACTTATTGAATATTGCGCTCAAGGGAGTTACTGAGGACACTTTTCGATAGTTACTTCGGTAGTTAGTGTAGGTGACTGATTCTGGGCAGTGAACGGCCTCTACAATACTTCATTTTTGAAAACACTACTATGTTAGTTTAATTCGGGCGTATCGGTGATAGGCTCCAAGCGGTGAGCGGCCACTACAGTGCTTTAACTTTTGAAGAAATTGTAATTTTCACGAGTTCTGCGTATGTTCCAGTGCAGAATTTCAGTGTTTACGCTTCCATTACGGAACAGAAAACAGACAGAGTATCAGTTACTACTCGTTATATCTAGTGTATTAATCGTAAATCGTCATACTGGATACTGAATTATTTTGTGCTGGCGCGTATTTCATCTGTGGTGATCACAAAATTGACTTAATATTTCGCGTGTCTTTGATGACTGTTTAGCTTGGGGATGTTGCTACCACTCTCCTAATGCTCTCAACAAACTTTACTGCATTTAATAAGGTTAATTTCTGTCTGTATTATAACTGGTTATCGTAGAACCATTTTCTGATTATTTGAGATTTACCTCCTGAATAAACATTATTCAGCATAATTCTCTGGTGTTGTCTACATCAATTACAGACGCTGTAGAAGAACTCTGTCAATTATTCATTTATGTTCCATTTTATATTTCAGTTTATTTGACTAATTCACAATTCTAGCCAATGCATAGACTATTTGCCTGCAGGATCACAGCTGCAAAAAATGGTTCAAATGGCTCTGAGAACTATGGGACTTAACATCTGAGGTCATCAGTCCCCTAGAACTTAGAACTACTTAAACCTAACTAACCTAAGGACACCACATACATCCATGGCCGAGGCAGGATTCGAACCTGCGACCGTAGCGGTTGCGCGGTTCCAGACTGAAGCACCTAGAACCGCTCGGCCACACCGCAGCTGCAGTTTATTATATGCAGCGAGTTGGCTGTTGGGTGTGAAGGCAGACATTTGCGGCTTGTACCTCTGACATTTTTGAGCTGTTCTTTCTAAACAGAGCCGCGCTTAGCCCAATTACTTAACGTGTGAGGAACATGAGGCAAAATGATGATTGGTTTGCTCGTATAGAATGCTGGTTATTGAAACAGCTTCTCAGCAGACTGTCAGTTAGTAATGTTGCAGTCAACGAATCACATTAATGATTACATTTGAAAAAATCTGTAATCTCAACTAGAGCAATATATCACAGCTTGAAATTCATAATAAAAATGGCGATCAATAAGTGAACTAATAAAGTTGGAGTACTAACACGCTAAAGGAAAGCTCATCTCTAGCACCAACTGTACAGGGATAGTCAAAAATATGGTTACACCAAAAACACAACACATTCCCAAGCCACATAAAGATCTAGGTGATAATCTGAGCAGCCCCCCTAGACTGTTGGTAGATGACATTGTAATTTACCTTCTAGTAATATGATCAGACGATCAATTCCAATTACAAAATGATCTATAGAGAATTTCTGTATGGTGCGAAAAGTGGCAATTGGCACTAAACAAAGAAAAGTGCGAGGTCATCCACATGGGTACTAAACGAAATTCGATGAATTTTGGATATAACATAAATCGCACAAATCTAAGGGCTGTCAATTCGGCTAAATACCTAGTAATTACAGTTACGAGCATCTTAAATTGGAAATACCACATAGATAATATTGTGGGGAAGGTGAAACAAAGATAGCGCTTTGTTGGCAGAACACTTAGAAGATGCGGCAAACCCGCTAAAGAGACAGCCTACATTAAACTTGTCCATCCTCTGCTGGAATACTGCTGCGCGGTATGGGATCCTTACCAGATAGGATTGACGGAGGACATCGAAAAAGTGCAAAGAAGGGCAGCTGTTGTCGCGAATTAGGGATGAGAGTGCCACTGAAACAAAAGCGGTTTTCTTTGCGGCGAGATCTATTTAAGAAATTTCAGTCACCAACATACGCTTCCGAATGCGAAAATAATTTGTTGATAGCCACCTACGTAGAGACAAATGATCATCATAATAAAATAGGAGAAATCAGAGCTCGAACGGATATATTTAGCTGTTCATTTTTCCCATGCGCCATTCAAGAGTGGAATGGTAGAGGAGTAGCATGAAAATGGTTCGTTGAACCCTCTTCCAGGAACTTAAGCATGAATTGCATAGTAACCATATAGATGTAGCCTAATTCGGCGTAGGAGAACTTTTAGCATTAAAAATAACTTCCAGTAGTCTCGGAACGAATAAATAAAAGTTCTTTATGGTTTTAAAGGGAATCCCAGACATTCTTCCTGTGAAACAGTGGCACGATCAGGCAACGATGATGAAGCTGGTTAGCGATCACGCATCCTTCTCTCCAGATCAGACCACAATGGTCCAATAACTTTGAGATCTGGTCGTTGTGGGCGATAGGGGAGATGCTACAATTCATCCCTGTGCTGACAAAAACAGTCCTGGACGGTTTGATCTTTGTGAACATGACCCCTGTCGCCATGGAACACAGCATTACCATTCGGGAACAAACATAATACCATCGGATGTACTTGATTAGCCCAAATGCTCACCCAATCCTTGCAGAGTACCACAGGGCCCACAGCACACCATGACATAGCTGCCCACATCATCACCGAACGCACACCATATTCCACTTACGTTAAAAACCTTGAGCAACGAGGTTACTCCACTGCTGCACAATCCAGGTTTTATGGCGTCGGCACCACGTATTCCTGTTACAGGCATCTGCATCACTGATGAGTGGTTTTCGAATTCCAGCTGGTCCTTCTGTTCCCAGCTTCTGGAGTTCTCTTCGTATTGTTTTCTCCTGACAAGGTTCGAGATTGAGACATGCAGTTCTCTGGTGTCTTTTGCAGCTATTTACTTCTTATTTTTCATCATAATCCTCTTCAATGACTTTCCGTCACAATTATTCGTTTTCTTACGCTCTGTGACTGAGCGGATGATATTTTTCCACTTTTTTTCCTGTATGCGATTAATCATCAGATTGGTGCCTCCTGAAACACCAAAAAATTCGACTACCTTGGGTAAGGAAGCACCCACCATATGAACACCAACCACCCACGTTCGAATTCACTTCGCTCTGACATAATTCACTCAAAACCATTACATAATTTCTAAAATTTTAGGTACCAGAACGAACCTCTTCAACCATACAACCCCTCCACCCCTCCTCCCCCTCCCAACCGTAAACATTAGAATCTTGGGTTTCTGAGGGACTGCGTAAAATTTAAAATGAAAAATAATTTTTTGCAAAATGCTGTTCTGAAATTCAGGTTTTTAAAACTTAATTTGTTATAATGATAACAATAAAATACGAAGATTTAGTATCGCTGCCAGTTGCAACGTTCAAACAGTTGCACTGTAGCTGGTCGGTAAACATGTGTTTAGTATTGGTTAATAAAGTATCTAGCGAAGAATGACGGTGAAGATAAACCTGACCCATTGTGGTCACGCACAATTCCGATTTCCAGAAGAAGAGTTAGGAAGATCAAAGCACGATTTGACTTGAGACACGGGGATAAATATTTAGTAAAAGCATTCAATGTGATTTGTCTTCCAGTCGTTGAGTTGTATTACAACTGGATCGATTTAAGTTAATATTCACTGCTACAAATTAGCAACATATTTGAACGTCGACGTCTCTATAGTACGTCTTCACGAAACATCAATTCCATGTGCTATTTGTACCATAACAGCTAATCGGTGCATGGCGTCTTATTTGGCAGCAATGCAAGACGTAAACATTCACCCCTCTCTTCGCTCCTTACCCCGCGGCTGCCACGATCTTCTTCCTCTCCTCCCCAGCTGATGCGGCGCTGCTATGGGTAAAGTCGGTACATAATATTCTTCAGTCAGATTTCGTCGTTTGTAAGTTTCATAATAGGAGTGATAAGTCCTTGAACGCCACGGCAAAGGGATGGGAGAAGAAAAATGTTCACGTATCGCCTCGAAAGGATGACAAAGGATGCTTGCGCCGCGCGCACGAGTTGGTCAGCAACCATGGCATAAATTGCGACACGTTAGAAACAAGAATTCGTGAAAACACACTAGAGAGACGTTCATATTCAAACACTCCTTACTATGTTTATTTCTTATTCATACACGTAACATGAGACCTCCCCATGGTATTAATAGCTCAAATAGCTCTGAGCACTATGGGACTTAACATCTGAGGTCATCAGTCCCCTAGAACTTAGAACTACTTGAACCTAATTAACCTAAGGACATCACACACATCCATGCCCGAGGCAGGATTCGAACCTGCGACCAGAGAGGTCTCGCGGTTCCAGACTGAACCCATGCTATTAGATCGCTGAGATGGTAGCAGTCATAAACAAAAGACAGTCGACACAAAGGACAGCTTTATATACAGATCACAGCTTCGGAACGAAGCTCAACCTATCTTACTGCACACACACACACACACACACACACGCGCGCGCGCGCGCGCGCACATGCAGTACCGCGCCTCGCGCCCCTGCCCATCGGATCACGTTGGTCTCCCATTGTCAGGTTCACTGCCATCGGCGCAGCGCCAAATTATAGTGACGTCGCGATTTAATACAGTTATATTATTTTAAACCTGCGGTTCTGACATGTTCCACTGAGTTAAAAAAAAGTCCAGAGTGTTGCTGGAACTCTGTTCAGGACGAAATTAAGCCCTGCTCACAACTACACAAAACACTGTTCTGACGGCGAGTGACACTTGCAACATACTGAGAGCATTTCACTGGCGCCGTCCTTGGTCAAATACAGCAGCACAACCTGCAGGCTTGCCTAGCGTCTGCATTTATGTTCAAGCACGTATTTCTCGCGGTGTTTCAGTATTTTTGTCTGGCTACTGTATCTCTGTTACCAACAAAATTGGACACACGTTATATGAAAGATTCTATTCGGATTAATTTATGCTACAACCAGCTAAAATTCACCCTGAAATACCCTGTATGCTCCACAAGCCACTGCAAAGTGCATGGCGATTGGTAATTCGTAAATATATTCTGCACTTTCTGTCTCATTCCATTCCTGTGTGGAGTGACGGAACCGGTGTCTACATGCTTCTATACGCACCGTAATTTCTTTATTCTCTTAGTACATATACATGATATGCAACGGAGGCGGTATAAACGTTGTACAAAGTTTCTGGAATATCAGTTATCTAAATTTACACATCATTTCGAGAGAACAACGCAAACTTTCTTCCAAAGGCCCTAACTAAATTTCTCTGAAAATCTTATTTACACAGTGTTAGGGATTGTAGTGACATGTTTCTAAATTAATATTACCTCTCTGATTTCGCAAGAAATTTGTCACACGCGTGGCTTCCATGTAGTTTGATTTACAGATAAATTTCACTTTCCCAGAATCCTTCCAACACACCGAAGCATTCCATTCGCCCTCGCTGCTACTGATTTCCCGTATTCGTCTCTTTCAGTATCACTACCTAATTGTGCTTCAAGCCCCAAATGTCCACCACTGGTCCTTTAATAGGATACTTACAGTTTTTTTTGTAGTGATCGCATAGGAAACTCGAATTTTATTAGTCAGTGTAGTTTCTGCAAAGTATATATGATAAATGATTTAATTGTCTTTGATTTTAGACGAAATTTTGCACAAATTGTGAGTGAAGCTGAAACTACATGACGCTTTCAATGGATAATTTAATATTAAGAGTGCTTATTTCGGATTTGCTGCTCGCTGTTGACAACGGCCTCACTGTAAATACATAGATGTGTACGTATTTATTAAGGAATGATCATCAGTACTTTTTGGAATACCAATGATGCACATAGGAAACAGGAATTGCCTGTGACTTGAGTTCCCCACGGCCCATGGAAGCATTTTAGAAGGCAAACTGGAATTCAGCCAAGATCCACTACTGAACATGAGAACTACACTTTAAGGTAACTGAACACATATACTAGATAATCCTCCCATGGTTTTCATTGTTACTGGATGGCTTATACACACATCAAAAAAAGTTTTACATCACTCCGGTTCCCAGAACCCCTGAAGATAGACGTCACTAAACCCGTCCAAAGATGTAAAGAACTATGCATGAACAGTGCCTATTAGACGGAGGGGTTCCGACAGCCGATTAGTTCCAGTCATTGCACCAGGAGTGAGGTACACGGCTCGTGTTGTCTGTCGTTCAACCATGCCTAGACGGTCAATAGGGCGATTTGATCGCGTCCGCATTGTTATTTTGTGCCAGGAAGGGCTCTCGATTAGAGAAGTGTCTCAGCGTCTCAGAGTGAACCAAGGCGATGTTGTTCGGACATTGAGGAGATGCAGAGAGACAAGGGGAACTGTCGATGACTTGCCTCGCTCAGACCGCACAAGGGCTATTACGGCAGTGGATGACCGCTACCTACGGATTGTGGCTCGCGGGAACCGTGACAGCAAAGCCACAGTGTTGAATAATGCTTTTCGTGCTGGCACAGGACGTCGTGTTACGACTCAAACTGTGCGCAATAGGCTGCATGATGCACAAATTCACTCCCGACGTCCATGGCGAGGTCTATCTTTGCAACCACGACACCATGGTACAGATGGGCCCAACAACATGCCGAATGACCGCTCAGGACTGGCATCACGGTCTCTTCATTGATGAGTGTCGCATATGCCTTCAACCAGACAATTGTCAGAGACGTGTTTGAAGGCAGACCAGTCGGGCGGAACGCATTGGACACACTGTCCAGCGATTGTAGCAAGGTAGCAAGGTGGAGGTTCCCTGCTGCTTTGGGGTGGCATATGTGGGGCCGACGTACGCCGCTTGTGGTCTTGGAAGGCGCCGTGAGGGCTGTGCGATACGTGAATGCCGTACTCTGACCGCTAGTGCAACATATCCGCAGCATATTGGCGAGGCATTCGTCTTTATGGACGACAATTCTCATCCCCATCGTGCACATGTTGTGAGTGACTTCCTCCAGGATAACGACATCGCTTGACTAGAGTGGCCAGCGTGTTCTCCAGACATGAATCCCATCGAAAGCGCCTGGGACAAATTGAAAAGGGCTGTTTACGAACGACGTGACCCACCAACTACTCTGAGGGATCTACGTCTAATCACCGTTGAGGAGTGGGACAATCCGGACCAACAGTGCCTTGATGAACTTGTGGATAGTACGCCACGACGAATACGGGGATACATCAATGCAAGAGGACGTGCTACTCGATATTAGAGGTACTGGTGTGTACGGCAATCTGTACCACCACCTCTGAAGGTTCGCTGTATGGTAGTAGAACATGCAATGTGCGGTTTTCATGAGCAATAAAAAGGGTGGAAATGATATTTATGTTGATCCCTATTCCAATTTTCTGTACAGGTTCCGGAACTCTCGGAACCGAGGTGATGCAACACTCTTTTTGAAGTGTGTATAGAAACATTATAAGAAAGTACAAAATAAATACGCCTGTGAAAAAAGGAAACGAGCTCGAGCAATCAACTTAAACTTACCCTTAATAAAAGTCAAGATGGTGGAAATTTTCATGAGATAAGTACAATACTACTATTACTATCATTGTGAAATGAAGGAGACAGAAAAGAAAGAAAACAAACCACAAGTTGAATGTGTCACAAGATATAGAAAAGTAGCAAAAAACAATAACGGTTCAGACTAAGTGGTAATAAAATTCTTGGCGTGTGTGATTTTGCCTCTCTGTTGACCGGTAATCTTCATTTCCATTTGTTTGCGCTTTCAGCCCTCGACAGCGTGAAAAGGAAAACATAATTGTAAAGAATGTCGACTGCGATAAACTTTCTGTCTATCAGTCATCTATAGCAATCACCAAATTGCTGCTAGGAGGCACATAAATTCTACACACGGTTTAATAATAATATACCAATCTATTCTCTCTTAAAAGTGTCTTCGAAATGTCCAAGTAATTTACTAAGCTTTTGTCGTGAGACTCGAAAGTGCTTCCTTAGTCTCCAGCGTATAATTTAAATTTATAATACGTTTTTCAGATAAAATTAATTTCTGTCAGTATGTAAATGTAGCCTTAGCTTTTTAGCATCGAAACATTTAATTAATTTTCAATATTAATGAAACTCTCCAGCAGCTGTGTAACTAAGATGTTATTTTATTTTCACGACAACCAATTTCGACATTCCACTATGACATCTTCAGGTCCCACATGCATCTCTCAAAATAAACGTTAACGCCATACAGTACCATATATCCCTGGGTTCCGTGAACACAAACCGTTTCACAGGTGCGTTGCTCGAAGATTTGATAGCAAGATACAACTTATAAAACGACTTATGCATACATTGAGTAGACAATTACAGGTATCAAGTGTCACCGACAAATTGTGACACTAAAAACGGAACACAGAACTCGCTGTTAGTTGACGTTGCAATTTTACCATACCCTCTATAACAAACAGACCACAAACAGAATGAGATTTTCACTCTGCAGCGGAGTGTGAGCAAGATGTATGAGACAGGCGAAATACCCACAGACTTCAAGAAGAATATAATAATTCTAATCCCAAAGAAAGCAGGTGTTGACAGATGTGAAAATTACAGAACTATCAGTTTAATAAGGCACAGCTGCAAAATACTAACGCGAATTCTTTACAGACGAATGGAAAAACTGGTAGAAGCGGACCTCGGGGAGGATCAGTTTGGATTCCGTAGAAATGTTGGAACACGTGGGGCAATACTAACCTTACGACTTATCTTAGAAGAAAGATTAAGGAAAGGCAAACCTACGTTTCTAGCATTTGTAGACTTAGAAAAAGCTTTTGACAACGTTAACTGGAATACTCTCTTTCAAATTCTGAAGGTGGCAGGGGTAAAATACAGGGAGCGAAAGGCTATTTACAATTTGTACAGAAACCAGATGGCAGTTATAAAGAGTCGAGGGGCATGAAAGGGAAGCAGTGGTTGGGAAAGGAGTGAGGCAGGGTTGTAGCCTCTCCCCGATGTTATTCAATCTGCATATTGAGCAAGCAGTAAAGGAAACAAAAGAAAAATTTGGAGTAGGTATTAAAATTCATGGGGAAGAAGTAAAAACTTTGAGGTTCGCCGATGACATTGTAATTCTGTCAGAGACAGCAAAGGACTTAGAAGAGCAGTTGAACGGAATGGACAGTGTCTTGAAAGGAGGATATAAGATGAACATCAACAAAAGCAAAACGAGGATAATGGAATGTAGTCAAATTAAATCGGGTGATGCTGAGGGGATTAGATTAGGAAATGAGACACTTAAAGTAGTAAAGGGAGTTTTGCTATTTAGGGAGTAAAATAACTGATAATGGTCGAAGCAGAGTGGATATAAAATGTAGACTGGCAATGGCAAGGAAATCGTTTCTGAAGAAGAGAAATTTGTTAACATCGAGTATAGATTTAAGTGTCAGGAAGTCGTTTCTGAAAGTATTTGTATGGAGTGTAGCCATGTATGGAAGTGAAACATGGACGATAACCAGTTTGGACAAGAAGAGAATAGAAGCTTTCGAAATGTGGTGCTACAGAAGAATGCTGCAGATAAGGTGGGTAGATCACGTAACTAATGAGGAGGTATTGAATAGGATTGGGGAGAAGAGAAGTTTGTGGCACAACTTGACTAGAAGAAGGGATCGGTTGGTAGGACATGTTTTGAGGCATCAAGGGATCACAAATTTAGCACTGGAGGGCAGCGTGGAGGGTAAAAATCGTAGAGGGAGACCAAGAGATCAATACACTAAGCAGATTCAGAAGGATGTAGGTTGCAGTAGGTACTGGGAGTTGAAGAAGCTTGCACAGGATAGAGTAGCATGGAGAGCTGCAACAAACCAGTCTCAGGACTGAAGACCACAACAACAACATGTACGAGGTATGGATTTCGTGTGTAGCACATCTTCTCTGTCTTTTCATTGGGACTGCACATAGGGAGTTACTCGTGATTGGCGTTGATCTAGTCTCGCGTCACATGGGATGCACAATTAAACTTCTGAAACTTGAAGTTGAATCGAATAGTTTGTGGCGTCAGGGCCGCTAAGTGGGAAAGCGTGGTCTCAGCGCGTGGAAGGCAACACACCTGATACCGGCGGCGTAGAAGCAGAGGCGCATTTAGGGTGACCGTTAATGGGTGTGGAAATCCCTCAAGAGTGTACATAATGCAGCTGCTTTGCTATAAAACAGTAAACTACCTGCTTGTTCCCACGTACTCTGCAGAGGGCAATACGGCTTGGAGATCCCTCAAATGCCCACAGAATGCAGCTCCTTTCCCACAAAAAGTAAACCAAATGCCTCTTCCCTGTGTACTACATTATTTAATGACGTTCTTCATTTTGTTATTTGTGATCATGACGTATTAGCTACACGCCTCAAGTGTTTCCAAACAAACTAACGGCGTGCCGTCCCAGATATGCATCGTGTTTAATGAAATCTCGAAATTCTAATCCTTTTCAGACTGTTTGTGGTCTGAAACTTCCTGGCAGATTAAAACCGTGTGCCCGCGAAAGGCAAAGGTCCCGAATTCGAGTCTCGGTCGGGCACACAGTTTTAATCTGCCAGGAAGTTTCATATCATCGCACACTCCGCTGCAGAGTGAAAATCTCATTCTGGAAACATCCCCCAGGCTGTGGCCAAGCCATGTCTCTGCTATATCCTTTCTTTCAGGAATGCTAGTTCTGCAAGGTTCGCAGGAGAGCTTCTGTAAAGTTTGGAAGGTAGGAGACGAGATACTGGCAGAAGTAAAGTTGTGAGTACCGGGCGTGAGTCGTGCTTCGGTAGCTCTGATGGTAGAGCACTTGCCCGCGAAAGGCAAAGGTCCCGAGTTCGAGTCTCGGTCGGGCACACAGTTTTAATCTGCCAGGAAGTTTCATATCAGCGCACACTCCGCTGCAGAGTGAAAATCTCATTCTGGGGACAAATAACCTAAATTGGAACTATCACATAGATAATAATTGTGGGTAGAGCAAACTAAAGACTGCGATTTATTGGCAGAACACTTAATAAAGAGACTGCTTACACCACGCTTGTCCGCCCTATTCCGGAGTATTGCTGTGCGGTGTGGGATCCACATCGGGTGGAACTGACGGATGACACCGAAAAAGCACAAAGAAGGGCAGCTCGTTTTGTATTATCGCGAAATAGGGGAGACAGAGTCACAGACATGATACGTGAATTGGAGTGGCAATCATTAAAACAAAGGCGTTTTTCGTTGCGACCAGATCTTCTCATGAAATTTCAATCACCAGATTTCTCCTCCGATTGCGAAAGCATTCTGTTGGCACCCACCTACATAGGAAGAAATGATCATCACGATAAAATAAGAAAAATCAGGGCTCACACAGAAAAATTTAAGTGCTCGTTGTTCCCTCGTGCCGTTCGAAAGCGGAACGGTAGAGAGACAGCTTGAAGGTGGTTCATTGAACCCTCTGCCAGGCACTTTATTGTGAATAGCAGAGTATTCACGTAGACGTAGACGTACACCAACGCTTTTACAAGTCTTCATAGCTAGAAATCCAACTTACTCGGGTACAATGAACGGGCACTCTTGACGAAACCTTCGCCCATGAAACGTTGCGTTGAGGTACTGCCGCACAATCCGCAGAAAATGGTGTGTTGCCCTGTCGTGCATACACAACAGCCCTTATCATTCTACAAGGGTAACGTTCTCCAACATCGCTGGTAATTCATCAAGCAGAAATCGATGATACACAACTGTTAATCTGTTTCGTAATGTGTGTGATCCGATGAGTCGATCACCGACAGTCCATGCGCATACACAGATACTGAAGCGATCCTGATGATTCTCCTCTCACAGGTCAAGGATTTATGTCTCCTCTCACGTGCGTATTGTGGTAACTTACTATTACATCTCTTGAGAATGGTGCCTCATCTCTGTACAGGATGAAGCGAAATTAGTGTACTCGAAATTAGTGTACTCGGGCTTCGCAGCACGACTCGTCACATGTCAGCGATAAAAAATGTCCCGCGCAAAATTTCGTCCGGCGAGTACATTCGGCAGAAAGACGACGATACAGAGTGGCAATCTGGATACACTGTAGCCAAATATATGGTAACTATCTCTGTTAGCACATATAAGTCGTGTCGAACAGTTGGTGCCGTGGATAGAATTTTGGGTTAGCATGAAGTAGGTCAATGGTTCGATCCTGGGTTGGGGCACGTTTTTTATTTGCTAATCTAATTCCGACATTTCATACTGTAATATACACCGTTTCTTAGGTCACATCTATCCTAAATTTACATTTTGTAACTCTGAACATAAACAGATATGTGGTTAGAAAAACAAGAAATAGACTGTTCAAATAGGACAGAGTAACTACAAAAACAATATCAATTTCGAGATGCTAAAGATGTTACCACAGTACAATAACACAATATCTATCTGTCATTTATACTACATGTAATATGAGCGCTCAGATGTCGCACATTAGCAATCAGTGACAGTATAATGTCCATATTAATGACCACATGACCTACACAAGAGAATATGTTGTCGTCAGAACAACAGATGCTCAAAGCGACCTCCCTGCACGTCCAAGCATTGCGCAAGCCGCCGGATCATACAGTCTGGACCCTTCGCAGCAAATCTGGTCCACAGTAACAAGAGCAGCATGATCACGTGCTACCAATTCTTCCACATTCGTCGGAGGAGTAGAGTACACGTGCTCCTTCAGGTGTCACCACAGGAAGCAATCCAGGGGATATAGGTCAGGTGACCGTGGTGGATATACAACTCGAACTTCACGTCCGAGGCATTTCCCAGGATATGTTCTGTCGAAATACCGTCGCATATTAATTCCAGAGTGTGGAGGTGCATCATCATGCTGGAACCATATCCTCTGCTGCACATGTCGTGGAACATCTTCCAGCACATCAAGCAGATAATCTGAGAGAGTTGCACGATACCTTCGTGCAGTCAACCGGCTAGGCAACATATAGGGGCCCAATCACCTGTCGCTCAATATTCCGGCCCAGACGTTGATACCAAAGCGAACTTCATATCTACGGTAACGGGTGACGTGTGGGTTAACCTCACACCAATGGTGGGCATTGTGCATATTGAAGACACCCTAAAAAGTGAACGCTACTTCATGCTACCATATTGCTGTATTCACGAAGTCACAGTTGGCGTCCTGTTGTTGAAACCATTTGAAACGTCCCCTTAGAAAAATTATTGAATTACTGTGCTGGTAAACCCCTTACGTTATTTGTTTTTCAAACAGCTGAGCAGAGCTGAACGTACTCAGACATTTCGCTCTTTACCTATTCTGATCAACACTAAACTGACACACAATATTTTTAGCGCAACGCCGTCTGACTTTCAAAAAATCCCTACAAGAGAATGGCCCTGCTGACATTAACCTATACCTTTCACAAATCACCTACCTCACAAAAATCTTCGTTACTCGAACTACTGCAATACAGCGAGCGCCATTACTGCCAGCTAAATAAAAGATTCAAATAACTGAAGGCAGTAACTACTGATAGGCATAGTTAGCAAATGAAAGATTTTGATAGAGACCAAACAATGTATTTACGTTAATAGTGTTCAAAAGTCATAATATATATATGTATCAGTTCATGACATCCAGTCTTACAAATTTACTGTCTCTGATGGTCACACATCCAGATCATCCGCTCTCAAAACTCCGCCATCTCACTCCCCACGTCCACCACTGCTGGCGGCTCACCTCCAACTGCGCAACGCTACACGCTGTTAACATCCAGCTGCCCAACACTACAATACCAAACAACAATGCAAACCAGCCGCAGACTGCACACAGCACAGCCAGTGATTTTTATCCAGAGCGCTACGTGGCGTTACCAATATAAAAACCTAAGCAGCCTACTTACACATTCACAGAATTGCATCCGCTGATGGCGATCTGCAGGATGCAGGTGTTGTGTGAAAGCGTAATGACAGGGTGCAGCCCATGCTCGTGCAACACGTTGACGACCGCGCGTTGCGAGACACACAGCTGCCTTGCTACGCTTTGTGTAATTCGCTGATGTTCTTTGTGTATGACCTCCAGAACAGCTTCCTCAGTAGCTGGAGTATGGCGAGTCCGTGTACGACCTTTTCACGCCATGGTGGAAGGAGAGAACCTGTTTCCCGAAGGCGCAGCTCCAGACGACGAAACACATCTTTATCTGGATGGCGTCGACGAGGATATCTAGCAGCATAATTACGAGCGGCAATACCAGCCTTGTTATTAGATGCACCAAGAACCAGAAGCATATCCACATATTGATCGTTTGTGCATGCCACACTTCTGCCACCCTGGTTTAGAGGTTTACAATGAGAAAATTCAACACGTGTGCGCACGTACATTGGAGTCTGTCACGGGCGCGTTACTCCACTGGCAACTAGTCCCTGTCAGGTGGACAGCGCATACAGTAAAAACACCTCAACAGTCCTGTGCACTGTTCCACGTAACGCGTGTTATCCCTCTGACAGATAATGTTCTGCCTGATTCATTCCGACACCGCTAATTGTGAAATTCTCGGTTTCGAATTACACTTTTCCCCTAATGGTAATAGACGTGAAGTTTCCACAATCCCATAGATAGAATAATAATTAAAAATAATAACGCATTGAGATATGTACTAAGCAGCATGCGGTTACCAGAGTCGATGTTGAGAAGCATAGTTAGTGGGACCGCGGTGATAACACATACAAACAGTAACCGAGTTTGGACGTTATTCGCTAAGCACGTTGCTAGTGCTACTGGTAATGTAGGGCCTTAGCGAAATGTGTTGGTCCCGAACGAGCTAAGAATAATATGAAAGGGTACAGTACCGCCCGACATTGAAAATAGGTACAACATACTTCATTATTTTTGTCAGAACAACACGTTTTTTTGTAAAATAACTAAATTTCAATTAATACAGCGAAGCCGGATACCAGTGTGGGAAAGAATGACAATTTATTTATTTAATTATTCACATGTGCACTTCCACAAAATAAATCCCTACATCCAGTTTGGTGAGATCTGTGAAATGAATGAATGTATGGTCGTCTGCTAACCGCAGATAGTGAATGCGAATATATGATCATCTTTGAGACGATCCTTTGGCCACCTTTGGTGGGACCAAAGAGATGAAATTAACCTGAGCTTTGAGCGCCTGAAATGTGGCTGACCAATACGGTAGCAAGGTGCTCCCCCACTTCGGCAGAGGTAGGAGAGAACCTGAAGAACGGCCATGTTTCAGCACTCTGCCGCTGGATCTTATGCTGTTAAGACCTGTCTTAGGTGTGCACCGTAAAGACAAAAGAGTGGAGACATGGTATGCATGTGGAATATTTAAGAGTAGTTTGAAATAATAATTTCTCTATTTCGGGAACTTTTGTGGGGAGAATTAAATGTCAGGCAGGTAATATTAATGGGATCGTAGTAATCTTCGGAAGTGACCAACGGTCACAATGAAACCACGTGTAGCAATAAGTTGAAATACTTCCGTGTGCTTAAGTTAAGCTGAATTACTAGCGTGTGTACTATAAGTTGTAATATTTAAGAAATGGCATGTGCAGGACTTGAAATTAGAGACGAGTACTTCCACGTGGTGAGTACTGTGTGAGTCTCAATCTGTGTATGAGACAAAGGATAAAGAGAAGTACTCGTCCATGGTATCAGTTGAGGACTCGCATGTGTGATGAATATGTTCATAATATTTACTTTGCGTGATATGATTCCGTGTGATGCTTGTTTCAAACTCTGAGAGAGAAGCAAGGTGGGTCAGCCGTCTATCCAGCAACGCCACTTGGCTTGAATTGCACAGGAAGACGTGCATATATCTCCAGAGTTCATAGTAGGAATGTAGAATTACGAAGTGGGGCAGTGTCGTGTGAAACTGGGATAATTACTAATTGAAGTGGGAAAGCTGAAAGTGATAATGTTGTGACTGTTCCCTGTGTTGTATTTCATGTTGTAGTGTGGTGTATGTCATGTAATTTGGGTATGTGTGGTTTGCATGGGAGAGTAGCAAGGTAGTTTCAAAAGATTAGTGGGTTATGCTTGTTCCTTCTGTACCGCTCGATTTGGAGGAAAGTTTCGTGATGATGATTGTGAGATATAATAAAAGATCCACCATCCTATCCAGAAAGTGCACTGTAGCATTAAATAATTACGAGACCATAAGGTAGAGAATCACCAATGTAAAGCCATGCCCACTGGGCGGAATTTCTCATGTGTTATTGTTGTAGGTTATAGAATTTGTGTGTTTAGGTTATAGAATTTATCGGAATAAATAAGATAGTGAAAAGAAAAAGATCGGTGGACTTTTCCTTCAAATTGTATGTTGTCATGATGTCCCGAATTTATAATGTGTGCGCAATTCATATTCAGTGCGGTGGCCACGTGTTGATAAAAGCCGTTAAATAAAAGACAAAAGGAAATTGTGGTATTGCCAGTGCGTAGTGAACAGTCAGAGTTCTGTAAACTACTGATAGTGAGATGTGCGTTTCCGTTGCATATTATTCATATAGGGGGATAATTTGTAACTTAATCGTGACTACGAGAGTTCATGTTACTCGATAAATAAGAATGAATCCACTCGCTTTGCAGACCACTCATCTTGCAGGCCTGACTGCTTGATGCCACAGTATGAGCAAGGCATGTGGGTGCCTCTCAAGGTAATTGTGAGCTGTGTAGATTATTTCTTATTTTTTTGTTAGAACACTTTCAAGGGGTATTAAATTCAGTCTGTCACAAGCACAAAGGTTCACTGTATATTGTAGTTTTAGAATCAACAGTTTCTAATATTTTCACTGTGATAGGATGTTAGAGTAGTCTACTATTTGATATTGTAATTATGAGCTGTACAGATTGTTTCTTATTCGTTTTCTTTTTTTGACACGTTCATGTTTTGTATGAGGGACGACAGGTACAATCAATAGCACAAGTGTGGGCCGTATATAGATGCTGATTCAGTACAATGAATAAAGCCAAAGAGCTCTTCTTATATTCGACATCCATCTTAAGAACACAACTGATCTCAAGCCATACCTTAGGACTGCAGCGCTATAGTATCACAGATGTGCAGATCAAATGCCAAGCGTAGTGGCCCATTAAGATAAGGCTCTTGTCGACGTAAAAGCTGACTTGTGAACAACGGAGCACAATGATACCAACTAGAGTGCTGCAGTATGTATACGACAAACAGCGAACGACAACTACTCAAATGTACATGCTCTAGCGCCAAGAATAGCTAGCTGCAGAGGGCTCTAAATGTGTGAGCGTAGATTGCCTTGAGTAGATCGTAGAAATCCAACAGAAAAAGGAAGGAAAATCGTGTCCTGCATAAGGCCACTGTTTGTCTAAAATGATATAAATTCAAACCAATTTAAATGTGCGTATGAAAATGGAATGTGAAAACATCCCTTTTAGCTGCATGTTTCAATATTTTAAGTTCATGTTGAGATGATAACGTCTTCAATGGTCAGTTGCAGCGGGCAACTAAGAACTTCCTGGATGGCTTTTAGCCACTGCTCACAGCAACAGAGCACGTGTTTACCGGTCGCCGCTGGCTTCAGCGATGAGGCCCTTTTCCTCAAAACACTTTCTCGTTACAAAATGTAATAAAGTTTCATCCGTATCACAGCTTTTACATGTATGTAGGGTTATTCTTATCCTACTTTACATATTATGGTAATATTTTGATCCTAATCTGACTTTGGAATTTGTTTGTAAACTTCTTCAATGCTTGTTTTAAGTTTCCCCGTTCTAGCAATTACCTTCTAACAAAAAATTTTGTTCATGTTACACCCTGCTATGCAGTATATTAGCGTTTAATAGTACTATGCATTACATACACGGGGAATGTCATTGAGTGTTGGTCTATTATATTTCTGTAAACCTTTTTCATGCCACAGGTACAATCATAGTCGTAGTTCATGGCTTTTGTTTGTATGTTCTTAACACGCGTGTCTCATACGACAAAAGCCATTAAGCTGTTCTGCTTCATATGGCATTTGTGAACTTCTTTTATGATAAACAGAAGTGGCCTCATTTTTATAATCAGCATTCAACAAATTTTACTTTATGGTACCGCCTCGTTCTTCCTTACAGTATTTGTTTCTTTTAATAGTGCTGTTTACTGCAAGCACGGGGAAATGTCGTTGCAATGTCACTCCATTATATTCTACTGTTTGTAAACTAAACAGAAATTTCTTCCTTTTAGCGATCAGTTTTTTAAGAAAATGTAGTTTATAATACCCTTCTTTGTTTAAGTATTTATTATTTTTCATACCACGATTTACTATGTTCAGGGCGAAATGTTGCAATGTTCCACTACATAAGCTATTGTCTATAAGCTTCTTTAAATGTAACAGAAGTTTCTCCATTTTAGCGATTAATAACTCTAGTAAATCTCTCCCCTCTTTACAGCATTTACTACTTTTAACGAAAATCTTACTGCATACACGGTGAAATGTTATTGCTGTCGGAAGCTGTTACACGACAGCTACAACATTCACTTTTTCTTAGCACTTTAATATTTGGCTAAACTTATATCGTTTTAGATTAACAGTGGCCCTAAACGGGTCACGATTTTTCTTTCTTTTTCTAGTGTTTTTACATAATCTGCTCAATACAGTCTACGTGCATTTCTTACACCCACACATTCAGCCCTCGTAACAACTAACTTACAGTAGCACTAGAGCCTCTACGTTTGAGGAGTGTCTTTTGTTGTTTGTCGTATACATACTGCTGTAATCCAGTTGGCATCATTGTGCTCTGTTGTAAACAACTCATCTTTTACGTCGACAAGAGCCTTATGTTAATGGCCACTACACTTGACATCTGATCCGCATACCTGTAATACTATAGTCCTGCAATCCTAAGGTATGTTTTGTGATTATTTGTGTTATTAAGAGGGATGTCGAATAGGACAAACTCTGTTTACATTTATTCATTGTACTCAATCAGCATCCGATGTAACAAGTGAGTCCCGCTATCATACGATCTTTTGGTTATAGTTGCTACTTTGTTGTGTTTAAAATAGTTTTGTGACCGTTAATGTAATTTTTAGGGTCCATTACACTGTAGACGAAAGTTTTAAAATTGTCGAAACATAGGTCAGGGGTTCCAATAAAGCTTTATGTGCAACTGGTTGGCTGATTTCTTCAATCTCTCCAAGTTTACTGTCACACAGTTGTTGAAATTGCAGCCGTATTTAAGATTTTGGAGTGAAAACCATTGGAAAACGTTCTATACTCTATAGGGTCAGACTAATCTGTGACTCAAACAATAGAGTCTCTTGCGTATTCTAATCAGATTCTCTCTATTCTCATATACCAAAAAATGTGATGTAAATTATATACTTTATGACTGTATGTGTCTAGCTATTTCTCCATTGACTAAACCCAGATTTGGAAGCATTTCACAGTCTCTTAAAGTTATTACGGACCTTGATTGTATGGCAACTCATAGTAGCATCAAGGCGTAATTTGTCCTGGACTATAAATTATTTGTCCGTAATTTCAGCGAAGCGCGGTAGTCCTCCCAGGGGTGCCGTGAGGTGAGGGACGACATTCCAGCTCGCTATGGCCGGGGCTGTACAAGGCGCGAGAACGCCCCGCTAGTATTAATTAAGCCAAGTCTGGCCAAACAGAGGCTCGCTCTGTTCATTTGTCGTTAATGCCAACGCTAAATGCGGCTGCCTGGACAATACGAAAATAAGTTTTCACGGAATTTCAGAGCTTGGGTAATTCCAATAAGCAAATAGTTGCAGGCACTATTCATCAGAGAAAATATACGACAGTCCACAATATTTTTCTCAGAATTTCTATAATCTTGTACCATTTTACATTGTAGAACGCTTTCGCTAAGTCGAACGTGTCTTGATTTCTCTTCGATCGTGATCAACACAAAGTTAAAAATAACGATATTACAGAAGGAAAGTTGTTACCCACCATATAACGGAGATTCTGAGTCGCGGTAGGCATAGCAAAAAGATTCACACAATTATAGCTTTCGGCCATTAAAGCCTTTGTCAGCAATATACACACATGCACACACACACACACACTCACGCAAACGCAACTTTCAGTGTGGGTTCAGCAATCTGAGACTGCAGACGAGTGTGCAAGTTGCGTTTGCGTGATTGTGTGTGTGCGTGTGTGTATGTGTGTCTACTGCTGGCAAAGGCCTTAATAGCCGAAAGCTATAATTGTGTGAATCTTTTTGTTGTGCCTATCGCGACTGAGCATCTTCGCTATAGGGCGAGTAGCAACTTTCCTTCTGTAATACTGTTACATTCCATCCTGGATTTTCCATTGTTTGATTAAATTTAAAAATAGGTTTTTCTTACGATTGTAGTGTTTTGTACACTTCAATTACGGTATTTATTGCCGCTTTTTAAATGTTTTGAGGGCAACCAACTACTTTTCCCTTGTTACTGGCGGCAGGTGCAGTCGCACAAATGTTTGGTTTCATTTAAGCTGTTCGCTTTTTTCAAATTTTTCGAATATTTTCCTTAATTGCATTTGGCTCTTCTGCGCCTCACTTTAATTTCCTCTTCATACAAAAAAATGGTTCACATGGCTCTGAGCACGATACGACTTAACTTCTGAGGTCATCAGTCGCCTAGAACTTAGAACTAATTAAACCTAACTAACCTAAGGACATGACACACATTCATGCCCGAGGCAGGATTCGAACCTGCGACCATAGCGGTCGCTCGGTTCTAGACTGTAGCGCCTAGAACCGCACGGCCACTCAGGCCGGTCCTCTTCATACAACTTCATACAAATTGTAATGTTATAGGTAATTAATAAGAAGAACCATTTTGAATCTCTTATAACACTGATCTGCGAATATAAACTACGACCTACAATGACCCTCAGCTCTCTACGTCCAGCCATGCGAATAATTAAATTACGCTCGTATTATATGGGCAGCAGAGAAGGGCTTTAGAGTTGATGTGGCATTGCTCCAGTGCTATTAAATACTCTGGCGAAGTCCATTTACGGCAGTCGCAGACACCTTGAGTTATGGCCCTATAATACGACGCGACCTACAGCTCAGACAGAAACTGGACATTACGTTTTCGGAAAATGAAATATAACTCTTGTTATTTAAAGAAGGATCACCTATTGCTGTCCACTGCTTTGAATGACGTTTCTTTCCTGGCTTGACATTGTCCACGTATGTCATGATTCACAGTAACAAACGTGATCACAGCGTTCGTTGGATGCTTTTAAACCCTCTAACTTATATTCCGCAATTCTTTGGGGACGGTTTGTTGGAGAAGTTGGTATTCTTCCATGATTTATATATGCGCATTAAGTCACTGATCGACGCCCTTGGTAGTGTTTGAACTTCAGCGGAATTTTTGAAAGACGTTCCAAAGTGCTTGGGAGTGTTGTTGCCATTGTTGGGCATTTTTTACCGCATATGAGCATACAGTGGAACCTGAAAAAAGTTAAATGCAAGGAGTACTATGCACTGACTCTCATAAAACGAGTTGCATCTAGAAGGACGAACTGAATTGCCATAATTCTTCGCAAGCAGTTAGATGCTACCACACGTACGAAATGATTACACTTTCAACTTCGAAGGGACAACTTTTATTGCGCTACACACCACCCTGACGTATGTGTTACTATGACGTCGGAACGTAACGTACGTGTTAGTATGGCGTCAGGCCGTCTTGATTGTGTATAGAAGCCTGTAGAGGTCGTGGCAAGGAGCTGTGCAGGTCTCGGATGGAGTTCTTTGATATTACATCTCATGCCACTTGCACCAGAGCGCACAGTTCCCGCTGACTGGCGGGTGGAGGAGTCGTCTTGAGAACACGCTCCATGGCATCCCACACGTTCTCGATTAGGGAGAGATGGAGCGATGCGGCTGGCCATGGAAGAGTATCCACAGCCACAAGGCACGCTCGGGAGGTGGCGGCGGTATGAGGACGAGCGTGTCCTGTTGAAAGAGGGCATGGGCCTAGACGATTACGAACGGCAGAGCCACTGGTTGCAGGATCCACTCTACGTACCGTGTAGATGTCACAGAGCTAGTTAGGAACACTAACGGTGAAAGGGCACAGCAGGATATCGCTTTCTCCACCATCACCCCAAGCTGGCGAGTCGTGTGATGAGCACAAACCGCTCCTCACAGCACTCTCCACTGCGCCTCCTCACACAAATCCGGAGATCGTCGCCTTCAAGGCAGAAGCGGGACTCGTCACAAACATGACCCACTGCCAGTGCACAGAGCCCCACGTCCACCGCTGCCGACACCAGACGAGTGATGCTGCGTGTGTGTGATTGGCAGGGGTCGTAATATTCGCCGTGTGGCGAGAGTTCCGTCATACAGCCGCCGTCAATGGTACTGGCACTTACTGGATATTTCAGAGAGGGCATTACGCCCACTGATGGCTGCTATCGTTGTCGTTGGATCTGTTCGCACGTGGCGGGCAATCCGTCAGTCTTCTCTCCTTGTGATGCGGGTCAAAAGTCCAGATCCCCCATGTCGTCCATGCTTGCCTTCCTGTACCCGTTAATGCCGACAACAGACAATTGGTTGTGTCCGTACGACCGGCCTCCCGCAGTCCCACGATGCTGCCCTTCTCGATCTCGTCTACCTGGGCAGCTCGCTGTCGAACACGTCGCCTGGTCATAGTGCACGTTCAGAAGATGCTCTAGTGACGCTGACACTGTTTAATATCGTACTGGCCGGCACTGCCGTTTGTGGCCGTCTTATGTTAACCGATGGGCACTACGCCACGACTCCACCCACGCTCCTCGAGTGCACGGATGACAGTGAAAAACAGTAATTGGCTTAGCTGATGGTATGAAACATACCCATCCAGTTTACAGTGGATCGGTCTGGGTGCAGCTCCTTTTATGACAATCTCTGTAGGATTGCTCGTGGCGTCGCTTAATCCTTTCTGGTTGTTGCGAAAGCATAACAACATTTTTTTGTTACAAACAGTTTTTTCGTTTCTCAAATTGTCCGACTTTAAAATTTATGTGCTTTTGCAGGCATTAGAAGTAATTCTGCCAATATTATTTCCACTCTGAGTTGAGAATCTGATGAACTTGTATTTGGAAGATTTCAACAGCAGCCGGTCGAGGTAATAAAAATCACAATCCATATGCTTTGTTGGACGTACACGTAGCAAACATATTTCGTTACTAGATAAATAAGATGAATACCAGCAGTGAAGTTAATAAGATGTTCTTTTCCGTCAGATAATCAGTTGCTCAACTAGTTCGATTCTGCACAACGACGTGGTATTTTCGATACTTTTGACTGAATCTGTCGATAACTTCTGGCAAACAGTTTCTTTTATATACCATTCAGGATTAGCTATCCTTCGATCTAGTAAAGCAATGGTCGCCACATGTGGAGAGTAAACAAAGAAACAGGCGAACGAAATATTTTTGTTGATTTTGATTCATCTCGGAGTACCCAAACATTTGATTGCTACTTATTTTCAGCCGGCCGGTGTGGCCGAGCGGTTCTAAGCGCTTTAGTCTGGAACCGCGCGACCGCTACGGTCGCAGGTTCGAATCCTGCCTCGGGCATGAATGTGTGGGATGCCATGGAGCGTGTTCTCAAGACGACTCCTCCACCCGCCAGTCAGCGGGAACTGTGCGCTCTGGTGCAAGTGGCATGAGATGTAATATCAAAGAACTCCATCCGAGACCTGCACAGCTCCTTGCCACGACCTCTACAGGCTTCTATACACAATCAAGACGGCCTGACGCCATACTAACACGTACGTTACGTTCCGACGTCATAGTAACACATACGTCAGGGTGGTGTGTAGCGCAATAAAAGTTGTCCCTTCGAAGTTGAAAGTGTAATCATTTCGTACGTGTGGTAGCATCTAACTGCTTGCGAAGAATTATGGCAATTCAGTTCGTCCTTCTAGATGCAACTCGTTTTATGAGAGTCAGTGCATAGTACTCCTTGCATTTAACTTTTTTCAGGTTCCACTGTATGCTCATATGCGGTAAAAAATGCCCAACAATGGCAACAACACTCCCAAGCACTTTGGAACGTCTTTCAAAAATTCCGCTGAAGTTCAAACACTACCAAGGGCGTCGATCAGTGACTTAATGCGCATATATAAATCATGGAAGAATACCAACTTCTCCAACAAACCGTCCCCAAAGAATTGCGGAATATAAGGTTAGTTAGGTTTAAGTAGTTCTAAGTTCTAGGGGACTGATGACCTCAGAAGTTAGGTCCCATAGTGCTCAGAGCCATTTGTCCTTAGGTTAGTTACGTTTAAGTAGTTCAAAGTTCTGGGGGACTGATGACCTGAGAAGTTAAGTCCCATAGTGCTCAGAGCCATTTGAACCATTTACGAACTTATTTTCAGCTCGTATGAATACATCCAATGTTAGAACATTGTGCACGGATTTTACGTTTCCTCGACTGGACTGTTTGAGCATTCCTTTTTCCACCTAACGCAAACCTGTTTCGCGCTTCCGTTAAATTGTGTGGAATCTGTCAACAACTGATGTTTTGCACAGATAAATGTTTATGTAAACTCAAATGTGCTGTTGCTGTCACCATACCTGAGGTCGCTTCTGACTCGCAGTGTCACATGGTGATCTCATTCATTCAAGTCACACATGGTATCGGCTTTCTTTGGAGATAGCTATTCTCTGGGACCTTAATGAAGTTTATCGCAGACGAAAGCTTGACTACGACAAAAATCTGCGAAATCAGTTACACTATCTGATCAAAACTACCCACAGACTCCTGCGTAATGCCAAATTCACTACCAGATGTCACGAGAGGCGAACCTACTTGTAAAAAAGGAGGCGGGAAATATTACATTCTCATTGGAGAAGCAGTAACTGGTCGGTAAGGAGTGCCCATTGACTTCGACATTTCAGCCCTTCAGAAGCTGCCAATGTTGACGTCTATAGACGTGATTGTGAAGTGCAAACGCCATGAAAGACAAAAGCTACACTAAGACCGTGGAGATTCATATACTGATGGAATGTGACCGTAGAGTATTGCGGAAGGTGGTTGTAAACATGGAGCGAAATCAGCAGATGGTCAGCAGATGGTGTAATTCATGATTTGCAAAAAAATGTTCAGATGTGTGTGAAATCTTAAGGGACTTACCTGCTATGGTCATCAGTCTCTAAGCTTACGCACTACTTAACCTAAATTATCCTAAGGACAAACACACACACCCATGCCCGAGGGAGGACTCGAACCTCCGCCGGGACCAGCTCCACAGTCCATGACTGCAGCGTCTAGACCGCTCGTCTAATCCCGCGCTCATGCTTTGCAAATACTAGCAACAGTCCAGCTAGCACAAGGACTGTGCTTACGAGCTAAAAAGAATGTGGTACAGTGATCGAGCAGCTCCTCATAAGTCACAAATTTCTGTTGTCAGTGATAAACAACAGTTGAGGTGGTGTAAAGACTGGCACCACTGGACGGTGGATCACTGGAATCGATAGATTTGGAGTGAAGGACCATGCTATACCGTGTGGCAATCCGATGGAAGGTTTGGGTTTGACGAATGCATGGAGAACGTCACCTGCCATCGAGTATAGTGTTCAAAAAAGTTCAAATGGCTCTGAGCACTATGGGACTCAACTGCTGTGGTCATAAGTCCCCTAGAACTACTTAAACCTAGCTAACCTAAGGACAGCACACAACACCCAGCCATCACGAGGCAGAGAAAATCCCTGACCCCGTCGGGAATCGAACACGGGAACCCGGGCGTGGGAAGCGAGAACGCTACCGCACGACCACGAGATGCGGGCGAGTATAGTGTTAGCAGTAAAGTCCATAAGAGGTTGATTTTCGGTATGATGGTGTTTTTGTGTTTCGGATATGATACCCTTATTACGGTTAATGGCTCTGAGTACTATGGGACTTAACATCTTAGGTCATCAGTCCCCTAGAACTAAGAACTACTTAAACCTAACTAACCTAAGGACATCACACACATCCATGCCCGAGGCAGGATTCGAACCTGCGACCGTAGCAGTCCCGCTGTTCCGGACTGCAGCGCCTAGAACCGCACGGCCACCACGGCCGGCGTTATTACGGTTAACAAAACACCAAATTCGGAAGGTCATTGATAGCAATGTGTACTGCGTACAATAGAGAAACAATTCAGAGACGATGATTATTTGTATCAGTATTACTACGCACTCTGATGTAAAGCAGCATCTGTGAGGCAATGGTTTTTGGGCAATATACGTGAAATGGACTGGCCAGCCCCAATCTCCGACTTGATCTCAAAGGGACATCTTTCGGATGAGACAGAACGTCGATTTCGCTCCAGACCCCCTCGACCAACATCACTATCTTTTCAGACACCTCATCGAGTGTCTCCAGCAGGGTTCAAGCGGTGATAAAGGCGGTGGCTGGACAAACCCCGTCTTAATGTCCACTAAAAGGTGTCCGGATACTTATGATCACGTAGTGGAGAAATAGCCCTTTCTTACTATCAAAACCTACGCGGCCAGTTACTGAGTTGCTATTTTTTAACAATAATGAAAGCAAGATTTCAAAAATAATGTTATCACTTATTAACATCGTCATCTGGCGTTTGTTTATAAAAGCATAAAAGGCTACCGTACTAAGCCAAATTCGGTGTCGAGTACTGTTGTGCTATGCAGTAGCACCGAGTGGAGAGTTAGTAATAGGTGTAAAGGGGGACTAACCAATGAGAATGCTCGTGGGCACGAAGCAAGACAAGCATTCTGCAGCCCCATTGCTGATGGGCTGAGGTGCTTTAATATTTAACACATTTCGGGAGTTGTTCAGAACTCGCTATCGGAGATGTGGTTGCGGACTTCGGTGAAGCGTAGAAGGCAGGTCCAGAGGGACTTGCACACGGTGTGTTATCGGCTGTTCTCGGCTTCGTAGACAAAAGTGGTTAATGTACGCGTGATTTTGCAGCTGTAACTTTGATATCGTAATAGCTGGATGAACTGTCGTGACTTCAGATTTGTATGTAACATCACTCAGACGCGACTGATATTATTTTATTAGTATCTTGTGTTAGATAAAACAGCAAACAGTTAGGAGGAAGAATGCTGATCGATTAAACGATGTCGGAATAAACCGTTGAATGGAACGTGGTACTGTGGATGTGGTGCACAGGACATATTAAAAAAAAAGAAAGGCCAGATGTGAGCAGGTCTCGCGCACTGAGGTCTCCATGCAAACTTAATTACTTATATAGCCAGTTTATACATTTTGAGATTGGGAAGATACCGGTCCAAGACTTTTCGAGCATTTTTTAATTTCAAGTTTGTAGTCGGGTAACAAATGAAAAAAAGACATATTTTTTGTGTAATATAATTACAAATTAACATTTTTGGATTTCTACCTTTATTTGTGCGGTGAAACCTCGCTTCTTGCCAAATTTTATGATTCTAGGTCAACGGGAAGTACCCCATAGGTTTCGATGAGCGTGTTTCTGAGTACCTAAATATGTGACATAATGGCGGTATCTTTTGAGTACACTGACTCAGAAGCTTAAAATTTTTACACTCCCAAGGGACCACAGACCTTAAAGTGCGACATACATCTGAATTTTATACAAAAAAATCGTTCCTGAGAAAAAGGGTTCCTTACAGTCGGGCACCCAGACAGACAGATAGACAGTGGGACGGACAAGGAAGCTATCCTAAAAGGGTTTCGTTTTTGCAGATTCAGTCTCGAACCTCTAACAATACTTTTCACATTCACAATTGTCTTGATCGTATAAGGTGAATGTCTATCAGTTTTCCCGTTGAGACTCATGTGATTTGCAATGAGAACTAGTATCTTGTTACTCAAGTAACACATCAGGTAGTTATCAAGTGCGCGTATTGGTTGATTTCAAGTAACCAAGACAGACGCTAGATAACTATTTTGAATTATAAATTTTGTAACAAATTACTGCTACTGATAACGTATAAAAGTCGACACCAGTAAACTGTTATAAGTTCTTCCAATGTGCTTAAGACATTTGGGAATAAGAAAGGAATAATCTGTATCACTTGTCGAAAAACTGGAGTATTTGAGTTTGGTGCTACTTTCAGTCCTTCACGGCTTTGATCCGTTATCCCGAGATTTTATTCTTTGCTGACATTACCAAAAAAATGGCATGGTTTCATTTATAGAGATTAAACACGAAATCATTAGAGTTTCCATTCGTTAGATGTTGGATTTTATCCTGAAGCAATAGGGTTTCTGCAGAACAGCAGTCAGTTGCGACAGATTTATGACTTTTTTGTGATGTCACCGCCAGACACCACACTTGCTAGGTGGTAGCCTTTAAATCGGCCGCGGTCCGGTAGTATACGTCGGACCCGCGTGTCGCCACTGTCAGTGATTGCAGACCGAGCGCCGCCACACGGCAGGTCTAGAGAGACTTCCTAGCACTCGCCCCAGTTGTACAGCCGACTTTGCTAGGATGGTTCACTGACAAATTACGCTCTCATTTGCCGAGACGATAGTTAGTATAGCCTTCAGCTACGTCATTTGCTACGACCTAGCAAGGCGCCATTATCATTTGCTATTTATCTTGTGATGCATGTACCGTCAGACCGATGTTCACTAATTACGGATTAAAGTTAAGTATTCCAGAAGCTACGTACTATTTTTGCTACTATAAAGACCTTGTCATTTTCCAGACCTCACGCCAGCCTGCGTGAGCTTTAACGCGTGCCTTTCGGCTTCACCTCTTAGTGGCTTGGCTGTCTTGCCAAGTCACAACATTTTTAACCTCGTTTCGTTGATTAAAACTACTCTACTCTTATAACAGCAATGAAAGCTAATCATGTCCTGAGAGTGCTGTTCCTTCGCCGTCGCATCTCGTCGATGTCTCCGGTGGTCTTATTGAACAAATTGTAAAGCTGATAGTTAATAATAAAATCAACATTATGCGATATTCACTTGTTTCACGTTTTCTGTCCAAGTCCCGTTCCTAATCCATTAATCCATTACTTACGGAAACACTTCTATACTCTTTCTCGGACTGACAGCGCCAGATTTGCATCTGGTGGCAAAAACTGGAACTAATTTTTGCAGCGTAACTCGGTTCTGTATTAACGCTTCAGAATATCTACCAAATGTCGCTGGCATACGATTATTACAGCCCATACCGAACCTTTGTGAGTAGCTGCACTTTAACTTTAACAACCCAGTACTTCGCGTAGTAGGATGACGTATGTTACAGTAGCATGGAGAGCATGATAGACGTGTCTTCGCAAAATCGTTCTGTTGAGAAGAAGTTCATCAACGTTCCTGACATAGCTGAGAAATTCTTTTGTACATTTTCGTCGGACCAGCATGCAGCAAACGCGGCACCCCACCGTGCACAAAGCGTTTTCTTAGTTAATTATTTCTGTGAAAGTAGGAACAGTCTTTTCTTTAAATGTGTATGGCGCCAGCTATTTCATACAGCTTACATCTTCGGTCGTTCATCTACATTCTTCAGGTGTCTGCGTCTGGGAACGCAGTTTTGGAACGCTGTAGATCTTCAAGTGAAGTAAAGCCGCATTTGCATTCAGAAATCCATCTCTTATTTGCTGTAAATGAAAGACTATGTAGCTCATAAACCATCACGAAATTTGGATGAAATCTCGTTGGCTATCATCGGTTCAAAACAACGAGTACTATGTCTTTTCTCTTCGAACGGAAAAAGCATAACTCCAAAGCAAATAATTTTATGAGGGCGCGGTACTGCATTTTATAGTGAATGGTGTGCGCTCAGCACAGTACTTAATAAACCCGTATGAGTAAAACTTTATGTGAATATTTTTCCTTCGTAAGTCGTATTCTATAACAATATATGCGTGTTTTTTCTCATGTAGACGTCAGTTCCACATTATAACTTAAACTAAACCTCTTAAAATATCTTACCTATTAAAACTGGCTGTACCATTAGAACTTTAATTGTATTAATATACGCACTTTGTTAACCGCCTTGTATCTCACTGTTTGTTTTCACAATTGGGTTAACTTTAATTTATTGTCCATCAGACGTCCTTGTCTCAGCGTTTCATTCACTTCTGCGAACAAACATATCTTTTACATGTCACCATGCGCTGGTAGTCGGATGAGTTAATACTCCATCAGGATTTCAACCCAAAGAGTTGTTTCGCACGCTTCCATGATCGAATCTGGAAAACTGGCGTAGTCGTTGAAAAGGGTGCGAGCCTTTACGTTATTTTCGGAAGGCGCGTCCCAAAACAAGAGATGTCCCTTTTTGTCGACTGTCCGAGAAAGATATCCCCGAAATCCGACCGTACCATCACCGTTCGGAGGATTCAGAGCCGAAATTTTTCGTTGGCTATGGAGCAGAGTATCTCGTGTTTTGAAACTTCCCGACGGATTAAAGCTGTGTGCTGGACCGCGATTGTTTTTCGGGAAATGCTCCTACAGATAAAGCTATCCAGATGCGATCGATGACCTGCTCTGAAAAGTTCAGTTTCGCCAGTGCCTCTCTTTGTATATCTTGCAGGAATAGCACTCGTACAAGAAAAGCTGTCACCGAGATATGGTTTAGCTACGAACTTTAGAGGTGAACGGTGGGCATATTTACGGTATGAATCTGTTATAGTACAAGTGAGTGTTCACTGTACTGAAACTACCTGACATATTAAAACTGTCCGACGGAGCGTAATTGTAACCGGGAACCTTACCTTTCACGAATGTTTCCTGTGACGTCACACGAAAAATTGCTGTCGTTAGTCTACCGAATGTGGTCACGAGTGTTGTGTTGTTATTATTTTCTGGTAAAGCAGATGTATCAACTAGAACACCTTGGATGGTTACAGGTATTATACAAGGCTTTACTCAGTTCAATAAAACTAAGTAATATTATCAGTATCAGTTGCCACCATAAACTGTTACTTTTCATAAGCACGTACAATTGTATTTACCATGTTCTCGATATGGGGCTTCTTACCATAATATGCTATATAACACGTTGTGATTAATGCGCAGCTGTTTACATACGGTGAACGTTCTGTTACTTATTAAACATCGGGTAATACGGTGTCAGAAACGGTTCTTGATACTACAAGCAGTCTTAGGGCACTACTATGCTAATAACGAGAAGGCCGATAATTTCTGCAGTAATGGTCGTTACAAGTGATGCTTTGGTGTTACGAATAATTAGAATGATCATCCTTATATTGTACACTATGTCTCTTGGACTCGAAATAAGCCACCTTACAACACTGTACTGGATTCCATCCCGTCCCCGACCTTCTCTCGTTGTATTCTTGTAGTGGACTCGGTTTGATGTTTTGGAGGGCGCATGGGCCCTTTTATTGTGAATAAATAGCTTATAAATATATATACGTTTAGTTGATTTCAACAGGTGGTAGCCGACTCTTTTAAGTAGTATAGACATATTCTGTGTAAATCTGTAGCACTTGGTTGGCAGGTGTGGATCATAGGGGAGCACACATATGATCCACACATATATGCTGTCAAAAACCATGAATTCTGTATTTTACCGCGCTATGCTGTTGATGTATGCAGATGCACTGCAAAAATTTATGTACGTTATGCTCAAATGTAAGAAAATCTTGTGTCAACGACTGAGGCAAGCCGCTTCCTAACAAGCTCTTTGTTGACACCAGTTTCGTCCACCCAATTTCTTGCTTTTAATCGTAGAATTTTGTGAAATGTTTTTACATTGTTCTCATAATTTTTTTGATTAATTTCGATCGTATGTACAACGCTCCTAAACTCCTAAACTCTATGTGTATTGCAGCTGATTGGTACTGCCATCTTCTATCTTTTAATGTAAGAAAATGCACTGAAATTGTTTTAAATTTTAATTGTAGATTAAAGTCATTCTTGTGCATCTCTGTATCTACACTCAAGCGCCAAAGAAACTGGTATAGGCATGCGTGTTCAAGTACAAAGATATGTAAACAGGCAGAATACGGCGCTGTGGTCACCAACGCCTATATAAGACAAGTGTCTGACGCAGCTTTTAGATAGGTTACTGCTGCTACAATGGTAGGTTATCAAGATTTAAGTGAATATCAACGCAGTGGCAAATATACATGGGGTGGAGGGGCGGACGGGGGTGGGGGTCACCGCCCCGACAGTCAGCCCGCACGCTATTCGTTCGTTTCTTTCGTTAGTCGACTAGAATGAATCCAGTTATCGAGTAGTTGTACTTTCCTATGTAGCACGCGCGTCCGCGTCATCGTGTTTTATACGTGTCTATCTCGCACACAGGGATCGACGTACTGGTTAAGCTCTGTTGAACACTCACCCTAACATTGATTCTCCTATTGCCGATGTAAGTAACCAATTTGCCAGGAAGAATAGGCGCACAGAATTCATCATTTAAGGAAGAGAATCACAATTGTACCTTTTTTATATCATAAGATGGCATTGTCTTGTATACAGGGTGTTACCAAAAGGTACGGCCAAACTTTCAGGAAACATTCCTCACACACAAAGAAAGAAAATATGTTATGTGGACATGTGTCCGGAAACGCTTACTTTCCATGTTAGAGCTCATTTTATTACTTCTCTTCAAATCACATTAATCATGGAATGGAAACACACAGCAACAGAATGTACCAGCGTGACTTCAAAAACTTTGTTACAGGAAATGTTCAAAATGTCCTCCGTTAGCGAGGGTACATGCATCCACCCTCCGTTGCATGGAATCCCTGATGCGCTGATGCAGCCCTGGAGAATGGCGTATTGTATCACAGCCGTCCACAGTACGTGCACGAAGAGTCTCTACTTTCGGTACCGGGGTTGCGCAGACAAGAGCTTTCAAATGCCCCCATAAACTAAAGTCAAGAGGGTTGAGGTCAGGAGAGCGTGGAGGCCATGGAATTGGTCCGCCTCTATCAATCCATCGGTCACCGAATCTGTTGTTGAGAAGCGTACGAACACTTCGACTGAAATGTGCAGGAGCTCCATCGTGCATAAACCACATGTTGTGTCGTACTTGTAAAGGCACATGTCTAGCAGCACAAGTAGAGTATCCCGTATGAAATCATGATAACGTGCTCCATTGAGCGTAGGTGGACGAAACTAAAATGAGCTCTAACATGAAAATTAAGCGTTTCCGGACACATGCCCACAAAACATCTTTTCATTATTTGCGTGTGAGGAATGTTTCTTGAAAGTTTGGCCGTACCTTTTTGTAACACCCTGTATGTGTGTAATCAATTTAAATAAAACTTTCTTAAACTTTGCATGTTACTTGGTTATTTTTTATTACGGTAAAAGTAAAGGTAGCTCAAGACATCTTTAGCGCCCCCTCCTTGAGGTGTTTCTGTATCCGCCACTGTTTCAACGTGGTGTTCTAGTCTGCGAACAAGTGATGGGACACAGCATTACAGAGATTGCGATGAAGTAGGGACTTTCCCCTACCACTATTTCACGAGTGTACCCTGAATATCAAGAATCTGGTAAAATATCAAATCTCCGACATCGCTGCTTCCGGAAAAGGATCGTGCGAGAACGGGACCAACGACAACTGAAGAGAATCGTTAAACGTGACAGAAGAGCAACCCTTCGCAAATTCCTGCATATTTCAATGCTGGGCTATCAACAAGTGTCAGCCGACGAACCATTCAACGAAACATCCTCGATATGAGCTTTCGGATCCGAAGGCACAATCGTGTACCCTTTATTACTCCACGACTCAAAGCTTTACGCCTCTCTTGGGCGCGTCAACACCGGCATTGGACCGTTGATGACTGGAATCATGCTGCCTGGTCGACGAGTCTCGTTTCGAATTGTATCCAATGGAAGGACGTGTACGGGCATGGAGACAACCTCATGAATCGATGGACCCAGCACGGACAGCCCTGCAGGATTCATGGTGTCGTTTCCCTGCAGTACTACTTCAGACATTAATCGAATCCTACCACGTCGTGTTATGGCGCATCTGCTTGCTCGGGAGTCCTACACGATATTAGGCAGGTGGACCAGTTTCTTTTGCTCTTCAGTGTACTGAAAAACACAAATAGCTTTAAGATATTATACTGCACTTACACGTGTAGAACGCTACACGTTTACGAATTCTGCACGAAAGACAACCTAATGCCTAACAACGACAACAAGGACTGTAATAAAGGGTCAAAATTGCTCTTTTACGAATGTAGTGCCCATTCCTTCGTGTGATTCTAAAATCAATAACTAGGCTGCAGTACCGGTACCTACCAGTACAAGTTCATGTGTCCCTATCTACACCACGCTCTGGGTACAACACTTTCTCCTTCTGAGCATAAATGGATACAGAGACACTATTGTTCGATTACACGCTTGACGATAATGTCCGGAAACAGTAGCAACCTGAAAATAACTCTGTGCTGACACTAGACGAACCGTCTGCGATAATTCACAGGGTGACAAATATTGAACTACATGAAATAAAATAATCATAACGTCTGAACGGTTTACGTTAGGACGTTCAAACTGAACGATTGGCCGTGGGGCATGATGGTAATTAGTATGAGCACTACGTTCGGCTTAGCGTCGAAGCCGAATTTCATTTGGATGGGTTCGTCAATAAGCAAAACTGGAGCATTTGGGGGACTGAGAACCAACATTTCGCGATCGAGAAGTCTCTTCACCCTCAACGCTTGATTGTGTGGTGTGCAATGTCCCGTGACGGAGTAATCGGTTCGATATTCCTTGATAGCACGATGACTGCAGAACGGTACGTGAAGATTTTGGAAGATGATTTCATCCCCAATATCCAAAGTGACCCTGATTTCGACAAGATGTGGTTCATGCAAGGCGGAGCTCGACCCCATCGAAGCAGGTGAGTGTTTGATGTCCTTGTGGACCGCATTCTGGATCTGGGCTACCCACAGGCCACTGGCACGGGCTTCGATTGGCTGCCATATACTCCGGATCTGAACACATGCGACTCCTTTTTGTGGGGCTATATTAAAGACTCAGTGTACAGTAATAACCCTAAAACCATTACTCATCTGAAAACAACCAGTCAGGGAGTCATCGGCAACATCGATGTTCCGACGCTCCAGCGGTCATGCAGAATTTCCCTATTCGTCTGTGTCACATCATCGCCCGTGTCAGCAGGCATAACGAACATGTCACAACCTAAATCCGAATACCTATAGTGACGTTACATGTTGAATAAAGTGTGTACACGCTGTAGTTTGTAACTAATTTGCGTATATAGTTCAATAATTTTCACCCTGTAAGAAGGCCCCTCGACCAGAGCGGCGTCGGCGCCACAGCTGCAACCGAAGGCGCAACGCTACACCCGCGCCCTTCGGAGCCAAGGAGAAGCACACGGTAGCTGCAAGCAAGAGAACATTACACACCGCAAAGAGGACACACCACAAGGAACCTGGAGGTTGTGCCGAATGAGCGAGGCGGATGGACTTACCGTGCGCCTAGGCAGTCGTGGTAGAGTCGGCAGCCGTTAAGAAGAGTGTGCTCGCCGGTTTGTCGCAGTACGGCACGCCCGGTGTAGTCTGTAATATGGCTGTCTCTCGTACCTGCTCTAGGAAGGCACGGTAGAAAGTTTGGCACCACAAATGACCGCACATCAGAGTAATAATGCCACTGGGCAGGGATGATGTGACGGAAGGTCTGAGGAGCCGTTGCACTCACATGCTAGGCGACCGCAAGGAAGAGTATGCTAGTCGAACATTGTACACTCATGCTCATAAATTAAGGATAATGTTGATACATTGTGAAACAACGGTCTGGTGGGCGGTTTACGGGTTAAAATCGTGGTATGACCATGAGGTGCATTTGACCTGCGGTCATCGCACGGTTGCGCTGGCAGCAGTCCACATACGCAGAGTACGGCGCAGCGAGTATGTGTGCAGTCGTTTTCAGACATGCTAATGGTGACTCTGTGTTGAAAATGGCTCAAAGAACACACATTGATGACGTTATGAGGTGTACAATACTAGGGCGACTGGAGGCTGGTCAAACACAGCAGGTCGTAGTAAGGGTCCGCTGTGTGCCACAAAGTGTGATCTCAAGATTACGGCAACGATTCCAGAAGCCTGGAAACGTGTCAAGGCGCTACAGTACGGGACGTCCACAGTGTACAACACCACAAGAACACCGATGTCTCACCACCAGTGCCCGCAGACGGCCTCGGAGTACTGCAGGTAGCCGTGCTCGGGACTTTACCACAGCCACTGGAACAGTTGTCTCCAGACACGAAGTCTACAGACGACTGAACACACATGGTTTATTCACCCGGAAACCTGCTAGGTGTATTCCACTGGCCCCTGGTCACAGGAGAGCCCGTAAAGCCTGGTGTCAAGGTCACAATACATTGTCATTGGAACAGTGGTCCCAGGTTATGTTCACAGACGAGTCCAGGTATAGTCTGAACAGTGATCCCGCCGGGTTTTCATCTGGCGTGAACCAGGAACCAGATACCAACCTGTTAATGTCCTTGAAAGGGACCTTTATGGAGGTCGTGGTTTGATGGTGTGGGGTGAGATTATGATTGGTGCACGTACACCCTTGCATGTCTTTGACAGAGGAACTGTATCAGGTCTTGTGTATCGGAACGTCATTTTGCACCAGTATGTCCGCCTTTTCAAGGGTGCAGTGGGTTCCAGCTTCCTCCTGATGGATGATAACGCACGGCTCCACCGAGCTGCCATCGTGCAGGAGTACCATGAAACAGAAGACATCAGGTGAATGGGGTGGCCTGCCTGTTCTCCCGACCTACACCCCATCGAGCATGTCTGGGATGCTCTCGGTCGACGTATCGCTGCACGTCTTCAAACCCCTACGACACTTCAGGAGCTCCGACAGGCACTGGTGCATGAATGGAAGCCTATACCCCAGCAGCTGCTCGACCACCTGATTCAGAGCGACCTGTGTACGTGTGCATGGTGATCATATCCCATACTGATGTTGTGTGGCACCACATTCTGCAATTATCCCTAATTTATGAGCATGAGTGTAGTTGTGGCACACCCGTCTCTGTTTGTAATAGAGCTGTCTGTCCTGTCGGTTCTGGAAAGGCACAGTTTCGGGAAGTGTGTTGACCTGTGCTGGTCTGTAGTTCACAGAGTGTTTTCGCGGCCCAGGGCGGCGCAATTTGACGTCTGCACCGGACGCCCCGTGCCGTCCGGACCCCCTTTCTTGGAAGCGCAGCGTGTCCTGTGTGGACGTCAAACCGCGTCGCTCCACCTTTGTGCTCAACAACGAACCATTTGCACATTGTGTCGTTACATCAAAGGAAATGCCTCGTTCGTGCGCGGCTCTGTTTGGACGGCGTTTCTCGTTGTCATTTATACTGAAGCTCGCGTGCACACTCACTCGAACATCGTTGCGCACCTAGGAATACTCTCCTCAATTCTGTGCAGCTCCGCGCCGTTCTGCGCAGCCCTAGACCGGCGCGCCAGCGTGCATGCAGCTTAAACCTTTCATGGGAGATGGGAAGATATCTTCCCACATCCATTACTGTCCTCCAGGGGCCAAAGGACTTGACATTCCCACGTTTAACTGGTTCTGCCATCTGTACACTAGAATTAGAAACACGTGAAAATTCCCGCCGCTGCCAGCAGTCACTCTGGCAACAATTGACGGAGTATTATATGTCTGTTGAGCTCAATCTGGTGGCAAGTAGTCGTCGTTTTGATGTGATTTCGTGATTTTGTTTGTATATCTGCAGACAGTGGCATTTGTATGTAACTCCACGGTATTTATTCGATGTTGTTGTTGTTGTTGTGGTCTTCAGTCCTGAGACTGGTTTATGCAGCTCTCCATGCTACTCTATCCTGTGCAAGCTTCTTCATCTCCCAGTACCTACTGCAATCTACATCCTTCTGAATCTGTTTAGTGTATTCATCTCTTGGTCTCCCTCTATGATTTTTACCCTCCACGCTGCCCTCCAATACTAAATTGGTGATCCCTTGATGCCTCAGAACATGTCCTACCAACCGATCCCGTCTTCTGGTCAAGTTGTGCCACAAACTTCTCTTCTCCCCAATCCTATATTCGATATTTTATGCAATTTTCTTCATGTTAACGCACGAAAGAAATTTTATAGTCGATACTAACACATCAGAAATATGTTGTAAACATGTGGGAACATTTGCTGCCACGGTCCAAGTTGGCTATACGTCTGGCACTATTTCAAACTTCTAGTGTATACAATAGGCATGTTTACTGAAGTGTTATTAGGCGTATTCAATTAGTATAGGTATTTCTTGTAGCAGAATATCTTTTCTCACTTCCTAAGAATGAGTCAGTTTCCAACATTGAATCAGACAATGTTTGGACAGATGAGGAAAATAATAAACTGAGCATCCGCCCACAATCTTCAGCTACTTTTCAACAACAAATGCCTTGAGTAGGAGCCAATGTTTCAGTTCATGGAGTGTGTTCAGTCTCCGCAGGTCCTCCTGCAAAACTGATTGGCACGAAACACTGCCTCAGTGTTTTAGACATAGATTCTGTTAGAGAAAGCTTAGTATTGCCAAGGGAAGTATTCTCAAAAACGAAGAGTCCTTATGAGTATTTTCTTGAGATCTTCACTGAAAATATCATTCAGAATATTGTCGTACAAAGGAACGTGTATGCTTCCCAAGAGTGACACAATTTTCGACGGAGCTCTGAAATACCTGTAAGAACAAGGAACTGGGTGGACACGACAGACTCTGAAATAAAAGCATTTAATGGGCTGCTTATCATTACGGTCATCCACAAATTGCCACATTTCTCAAATTACTGGAGTTCAGATACCCTTCTGCATGTTGAATCAGTGTCGAAAGTGATGACTCTAAAACCGTTCAAAAATTTTTAAAAAACCTTCATCTGAACGATAATTTTAAGGCAGTGGTTCTCACGGATATGATAAACTATATAAAGTGAGGTCCCTGACTGACGCCCGAAACGCTAATTTCTTAGAGGCATATAATCATTCAGGCAGGTTATCTGTTTATGAACCTATGATACCTTTCAAGGGTAGATCGAGCATAAAACAACATATGCCCACGAAACCTATAAAAAGAGGGCACAAGGCCTGGTGCCTGGCTGATGATAGGACAGGCTGTCTACTGAAGGTCCAGATCTATTGTGGAAAAGAGGAAGACAATATCGTCAGTATTTCTCTTTGTGAAAGGGTTGTACTTGAATTGTGTTCATCTTTGAAAAATAGTAAATGTATTGTTGCATTTGGCAACTATTTCACTTCGTACGCACTAATGAAAACATTTCTGGATAATGGAATATATTCTGTAGGTACTGTTAGAGTCAACAGGAAAGGTCTTCCAGAAATGATGAAGAAAAATGACGAACATTCACGAGGCTAGTTCAAGGTGCAGATAAAAGATTCAGTCGTTGGATAAAGTGGCAAGACACAAGGACAGTAACAGTTTTGTCTACAGCAAAATCTCCCAAGGGTATAACATTCGTTTCCAGAAAAGAAAGAGATGCTTCCATATGTAGCATTGCTTGTCCAAGTGCCATAAGTTTGTGCAACAGTGTAATGGGCGGTGTGGATCTCCTAGACCAGAAGAGAGAACGATATGAAGTCGGACGGCGATTTCTAAAATGGTGGCACCCACCGTGAATGCGTTTACAATGCACGTGGTAGTCACAGGAAATGGAGAGCAGCTAACATTCCGTTTACAGTTGCCAAGAGAATAACTGTCAGGATTCTCATAAAGGAAACGAGTGGACGTCCACCTGTATTCATTTCAAAAAAAGGAGACAGGATTGGTGTTCCTTATGAACTCAGAGTTCCAAATGTGGGCGAACGTCTGCCAAAGAAAATTGTGAAGTGTACACGTTGTCATATGTGCAGTACAAGAAAATAAGAAAAAATAACGAGAATAGCACGCACAAATTGCAATGTTGCTTCGTGTGTAGATCCATGTTTCAGATTGTTCCATAACATCCAGTAATTGAATTTTTGTTAATATTTTGTAAGTAAAATATAATATAGCAATGATGTATATTTTTATTTTGTTTTGCAGTGTCAATATTAACAATAAAAATATTCCAAAAAATTTGATAGTATCATCTCGCGGTTCGTGGGAGGCCATCTTCCCACACAAATTTTCAAAAAAAATTTGTGCCTAAAATTCTTTTGTTTTTGCATGGTATAGCATAGGTGGTTCATAGCAAGTCACTGAGCTATAAACCTGTAATAGGCTCAAAAAAATGTGCCCAGGGAAGGGTTAAGCACTTGGTGCGAATTACTATCTTCCGATAGGATCGATAGTGTACTTATAGGAGAGAACAGACTAATTTTTGTGTACATGCGCTTCTGGTCACTGCTCGAGCAATTAGTTGTTATTGCGTGCATGCTCAGGCCAGTTATAAAATTACTTCTGTTTCTCAAAACGGTGTGTTGTTTATTCAGTGTATTTGTGCTGTAGTACGGAGTCAACCACGTTTGGTATAGCGTCTGTTACCAGGTCATGTGAGCACGTGTAAATGAAACACGCCTCGGCATATTTTATGATGAAGTGCTTGTGTCTCGACCCGGTTGGTTCTTACAGTAATTGAGCTCGAAGCCTTACTACTTTTGGTTAATGTTATTGTCATAATTCCACTGTAAGTGCAATGTCTCAATTGTTTTCAAAACTTGTGAAAGAATTCAGTCTTTTTGTTATTTTTTTTCAAGCTGCTTCGTTATTGGTTACCTCTGGTAATAATGTTGCTAAATTATAAATGTCTTATCGGGTAGACTATATGTATGCCATTACTTAGAGTAAGCCCTCGTGTAAGAGTTATCACGGTTATAACACGACTGTATCTACATCTACATGGTAATTCTGCAATTCAAAGTAAAATGCCTGGCAGAGGGTTCATCGAATCACCTTTAAGATACTTCTCTATCCTTGCACTATCGAACAGCGCCGCGGAAAACAAACATTTGAATCTTTCCTTGCGAACTCTGTTTTCTCTTATTTTGTTATGATGATCATTTCTCTCTATGTAAGTGGGCGCCAACGAAATACATTCACACTCTGAGGAGAAAGTTGGTGGTTGAAATTTCGTAAGAAGTTCCCCGCAACGAAAAACACCTTTGCTTAAATGTCTTCCACATCAATTCATGTATTATATCCGTGACTCTCTCTCCCTGTTTCTTTGAGTTTGCAGCTTTTAATTTGTGTGATTTATCGTGTAACTGAAACTTGGCAGATACTTTTTAGTACTCATGTGGATGACTTCACACCACACTTTTCAATATTTAGAGTCGAATGCCTCTTTTCGCACTGTACAGATATATTGTCTAAACCCTTTGCAGTTTGTTTTTATCATCTGATGATCTTATAGGACGGGAAAGACAGTCTATCAGTCTGTTAATATTAACGGATGTTGCAAATTACAAAACTTTCATTTTTAAATTTGTCGAAATGCATTGTAAAATTTATTTTGTTGTTTATTAAAAGAAAATTCTAAAGAGTATGGATCATTCACAGCTCAAGCCATTCTTACCATTCCCTGTAAGAGCTCAATAGGCCTATCGCAGAACGTGTCTTGTGAGAACTTCAGTATCAAGACCGCATTAATGTAGTTGTATGAATCTGACTGAGACTCTGTTCAAATTCACTTAAATCTTGATAACCTGCCTTTGTAGCAACTGCAACCGATGTAACGACTACGCCAGACAATTCGGCCACAAGATAGGCCCACAGGAATGCTGTCCTACCAATGACTGTTGCAAAGCTGTGGTGAAGATCCACTTTTCACAACAATGATACTGTTCACAGGCTGGTTTCACGAGAGACGTGACTGCCGATTTTCATAAGCAACAGGTGTGGTCATATGGAAATCCACACGCAGTTAAAGAAGGTAGGTTTCAGTGACGATTTTCAGTTAAATATGGAAAGGAATTGCTGGCAGTAGATTAGTAGAACCTTAAATAGTACCAGATAGGTTGACTGGTCCAACACATCGTCAGTTCTTATGAAACACGGAATGATGTGGCGTAGTGGGTAGCATACTGGACTTGCGCTCAGGCGGTCGACTGTTCAAACCCGTGTCCGGTCATCCTGATTTGGGTTTTCCGTGATTTCTCTAAATCGTTTCAGGCAATTGCTGGAATGGTTCCTTTGAAAGGGCACGGCCGATGTCCTTCCGAATCCTTCGCTAATCCGATGAGACCGATGACCTCGCTGTTTGGTCCTCTCCTCCAAACCAACCAAACAATCTTCTCAAACGACTTGTCGGTCCTGCTAAAGAAGATACCATTCCAACAACGACTGGAGATCAGGTTCACGTATGACAAAGGCAGACGGCCGTTTTCTTATTTTCTCCGATACGTCCTAATGTACCACACACAAGTGTTTAATGGGAAATGGTTTGGTCATGGATGCCCAGTACATTAACTAGCTCGTTCCCCGGAGTTTTGGTTGTGGGGACAGTTGAAATCTTTTATGTTTGTAAGCCCCATTAATGAAGAGCGTGTGTGATTCCCTACGCCGTCGGATGGACGCATGCATTCCTATGAATTGACACCATACTGAGCACCACCTGCAGCGATGGCTCACACGTGCAGGTTGTACGTAGTAGCAATCAGATTACAGTAGACACTCTTTTGTTTCACACTAAGAGAATAATGTGTTCTCCTTTGTTTATTATTTTTTGGGCTATCTGTTGGTCTTCCTTGATAGAAAACGGCTTGCGGTAGGAGAGACGTGTTTCACAGTAGCGAAAATCAGCAAGTGCTCACACACTTAAGATATGGAAGAGGGGTGTTCTATAATTAATGCAACAATTTTTTTCCGTAGGAAGTTTGGTATTATTTAGGGTTCTAACACACCATATGATCCCCCATTCGCTTGGCTACAAAACCCTATTTGTCAAGTTAATCTCAATTCAGTGCGACGATCTTACGCCATCTTGTTGTGAGGGCCTGTATGCCCGCATGATACCTCTATACTGCCGAAGTCGGTGCATCAATAACATCCCCATCATCCACATACTGCTTCCCGCAGCGTACATCCTTCGTTGGGCCAAACGGGTGGAAGAGGAAAGGTGCGAGATCCGAGCTGTATGGTGTATGAGGAAGAACAGTTCAATGAAGTTTTGTGAGCTCCTCCAGGGTTCGCAGAATATCAGAACTACCAACAGAGACGTTGTGCAGCGAGATGTTTGATTGTGATCCGTAGATCTCCCCGAATGAGAGTGTCCGCACGTCCCAACGTTGCAGGAGTCACAGTTGCCGGCTGTGTGCTGCCGGCCGGCACGCGGGAATGGGACAGATATGCGCTACATTGCTGCGATGATGACAGATGGCTCGCCCAACGACTCACCGCGCTTTTCTTCACTGCCAGGTCTCTAAACACAATCTACAAGCATCTATGAATATCAGCTGTGCTCTATTTTCGCCGATAGAAGCTATATTACAACTCTCCGCTTGGAACACACTTCCCTTACAAACGCCATTTTGAAGGCTAAATGAAGCACCGCCACCTATCGGAATCTTATCAAACTATTGGGGCTGAATCATGACTATTCCACGATGTCCCACAACAAAGTCCAAATTTTTTCCACCGAAACAGAAAAAAAGAGTTGCATTACTTCTTGAACGCTGTTTTAGATAGCCTGTTTAATGAATACTTTTTTTTCTTGTTTTGGTGGATATTGTCACGTTCCAAACCACAGGCTTCTTTTTTTAACACCCTGCAGATGAAGACATAGGTGTACATTTACGCTGCCGTATTTGAGCGTAAACATCTGAAAATGGTCCTCATCAACGGACATCGTCCATCAGTTATCCTGAACTGCAATCTGAAACCGGAACAAAGGATCTCCAGGCAAGGCGACTCCCTTTAGCGGAGGGTTACAGGTATTAAAAACTCGCAACCCGATATGGAACTGCAGCTCCTGCTGGAAGCAGTTCTCTCGCTGCCAGTCGATCCCTCATTAGACGTAGGCCAGGGCCGTAAAAGCGGCGGCTCGCGCCCCGGCGCGTGGGTATTTTCGCACCGGGTCGGCGGCTCCGCGCGGATCAACCCGGGAATTAATTTTGAACTGGCTGGGAGAGCAGTTAACACGTCGCGCGGCTCCATTTTCGGGTTGAACTCTCCCCGCTGATTGCTTTCGGTTGTTATGAGACCCTGGCTGCTACCAGCTGCCGGTGAACAGATAGAGCGTTAAATTTCGTATTCAGCGGCGGCGCTGTAAATTGAAAAGAAATAGCCCGGTTTAATGGCCCGTCCGCGTGGCAGGTGAGTCGTAGGAGAGCGAATTAATTTTGCGTGTTCCGCGTTAATTGGCGTTAAGGAAGAGAAGCGCTGGTGCTTGTTTACAGCGCCTGCGACCTTGCACGTGGGAATCGGTTCCGTTTAAACTCCAGTTTCCCCCTGATGCGTGCATAACAGCGAAGCAAATCTCTAAGCTTCTATAAGTATTTGTCCTGCATTTAGGTATCATTTTTTTTCTTTCTGTCGTCCGCTGTATCGTCCAAAGGATTACTTATATTCATCTTTATGCGTATATTGTTAGTCCAGTCTTCCTTTAACGACATAAGACACTGAAGAATTGTTCTAAGACGAAGTATAAAGGTTAAATCTTTCCATCCGGAATTCAATTATGAATTACTTGTCTTTCTTCAAGTGTTTATCAGTGGAGCATTTGTGTTACTCCGTTATAAAAATCAGTCAAATCTGAATGGATTTCTGCAAGTGTGGCTTGATATGAATAATTATACTCTCATCGTCAGTGCGGGAGAATTTCATAAGCAATACATCTGTGGATGAATTACTGATTTTCGGTATCCCGCCAGCGAAGCAGGGCCTGCCACCTGATCTACCCACGACCGAGCCTACGTCATTGTTCTATTTATAGATGTTCACATGGTGGTGTTCAGATTGGCGTTAGACACTTTGAAGACATTATCACTACATATATTTGGCCAGCAAGCTGAGAAAGATTATGACGTAAATTTCGATATCACCAGAATTTGGGCCGGCCGAGTTGGCCGAGCGGTTCTAGGCGCTACAGTCTGGAACCGCGCGACCACTACGGTCGTAGGTGCGAATCCTGCCTCGGGCATGGATGTATGTGATGTCCTTAGGTTAGTTAGGTTTAAGCAGTTCTAAGTTATAGGGGGTAGGGGGCTGATGACCTCAGAAGTTAAGTCGCATAGTGCTCAGAGCCATTTTTTTTTTTTTTTTTTTTTTTTTTTTTTTTTTTTTTTTTTTTAAACCGGGATTTGAGCAGCTGTCTTGAATTAAATTCTAGACCACTTCGCAGTGCACCATAAAGTGGCAACATATGACACTGTCGGTGTTGATTCACCCATTGAATGCGGACATTATGTCCGCCGATCCTCTTGGTGCTTTTCTGGAGTAGCAGCCAGTGTATCGTGATTGATTCTGGTTGTGTTTCCTTAAGCGAGTAGTCAACAAGTGGTAAAATCCACTTTAATGTGGTTGTTGTTGTTCTGGTCTTCAGTCCTGAGACTGGTTTGATGCAGCTCTCCATGCTACTCTATCCTGTGTAAGCTTTTTCATCTCCCAGTACCTACTGCTACCTACATCCTTCTGAATCTGCTTAGTGTATTCATCTCTTGGTCTCCCTCTACGATTTTTACCCTCCACGCTGCCCTCCAATACTAAATTGGTGATCCCTTGATGCCTCAGAACATGTCCTACCAACCGATCCCTTCTTCTGGTCAGGTTGCGCCACAAACTTCCCTTCTCCCCAATCCTATTCAATGCTTCCTCATTAGTTATGTGATCTACCCATCTAATCTTCAGCATTCTTCTGTAGCACCACATTTCGAAAGCTTCTATTCTCTTCTTGTCCAAACTATTTATCGTCCATGTTTCACTTCCATACATGGCTAAACTCCATACAAATACTTTCAGAAATGACTTCCTGACACTTAAATCAATACTGGATGTTAACAAATTTCTCTTCTTCAGAAACGCTTTCCTTGCCATTGCCAGCCTACATTTTATATCCTCTCTACTTCGACCATCATCAGTTATTTTGCTCCCCAAATAGCAAAACTCCTTTACTACTTTAAGTGCCTCATTTCCTAATCTAATTCCCTCAGCATCACCCGACTTAATTAGACTACATTCCATTATCCATGTTTTGCTTTTGTTGATGTTCATCTTATATCCTCCTTTCAAGACACTGTCCATTCCATTCAACTGCTCTTCCAAGTCCTTTGCTGTCTCTGACAGAATTACAATGTCATCGGCGAACCTCAAAGTTTCTATTTCTTCTCCATGAATTTTAATACCTACTCCGAATTTTTCTTTTGTTTCCTTTACTGCTTGCTCAATATACAAATTAAACAACATCGGGGAGAGGCTACAACCCTGTCTTACTCCCTTCCCAACCACTGCTTCCCTTTCATGTCCCTCGACTCTTATAACTGCCATCTGGTTTCTGTACAAATTGTAAATAGCCTTTCGCTCCCTGTATTTTACCCCTGCCACCTTTAGAATTTGAAAGAGAGTATTCCAGTCAACATTGTCAAAAGCTTTCTCTAAGTCTACAAATGCTAGAAACGTAGGTTTGCCTTTCCTTAATCTTTCTTCTAAGATAAGTCGTAAGGTCAGTATTGCCTCACGTGTTCCAGTGTTTCTACGGAATCCAAACTGATCTTCCCCGAGGTTAGCTTCTACTAGTTTTTCCATTCGTCTGTAAAGAATTCGTGTTAGTATTTTGCAGCTGTGACTTATTAAGCTGATAGTTCGGTAATTTTCACATCTGTCAACACCTGCTTTCTTTGGGATTGGAATTATTATATTCTTCTTGAAGTCTGAGGGTATTTCGCCTGTCTCATACATCTTCCTCACCAGATGGTAGAGTTTTGTCAGGACTGGCTCTCCCACGGCCGTCAGTAGTTCCAATGGAATATTGTCTACTCCGGGGGCTTTGTTTCGACTCAGGTCTTTCAGTGCTCTGTCAAACTCTTCACGCAGTATCAGATCTTCCATTTCATCTTCATCTACATCCTCTTCCATTTCCATAATATTGTCCTCAAGTACATCGCCCTTGTATAAACCCTCTATATACTCCTTCCAACTTTCTGCTTTCCCTTCTTTGCTTAGAACTGGGTTTCCATCTGAGCTCTTGATATTCATACAAGTAGTTCTCTTATCTCCAATGGTCTCTTTAATTTTCCTGTAGGCGGTATCTATCTTACCCCTAGTGAGATAGGCCTCTACATCCTTACATTTGTCCTCTAGCCATCCCTGCTTAGCCATTTTGCACTTCCTGTCGATCTCATTTTTGAGACGTTTGTATTCCTTTTTGCCTGTTTCACTTACTGCATTTTTATATTTTCTCCTTTCATCAATTAAATTCAATATTTCTTCTGTTACCCAAGGATTTCTACTAGCCCTCGTCTTTTTACCTACTTGATCCTCTGCTGCCTTCACTACTTCATCCCTCAAAGCTACCCATTCTTCTTCTACTGTATTTATTTCCCCCATTCCTGTCAATTGCTCCCTTATGCTCTCCCTGAATCTCTGTACAACCTCTGGTTCTTTTAGTTTATCCAGGTCCCATCTCCTTAAATTCCCACCTTTTTGCAGTTTCTTCAGTTTTAATCTACAGGTCATAACCAATAGATTGTGGCCAGAGTCCACATCTGCCCCTGGAAATGTCTTACAGTTTAAAACCTGGTTCCTAAATCTCTGTCTTACCATTATATAATCTATCTGATACCTTTTAGTATCTCCAGGGTTCTTCCATGTATACAACCTTCTTTCATGATTCTTAAACCAAGTGTTAGTTATGATTATGTTGTGTTCTGTGCAAAATTCTACCAGGCGGCTTCCTCTTTCATTTCTGTCACCCAATCCATATTCACCTACTATGTTTCCTTCTCTCCCTTTTCCTAAACTCGAATTCCAGTCACCCATGACTATTAAATTTTCGTCTCCCTTCACAATTTGAATAATTTCTTTTATTTCATCATACATTTCTTCAATTTCTTCGTCATCTGCAGAGCTAGTTGGCATATAAACTTGTACTACTGTAGTAGGTGTTGGCTTCGTATCTATCTTGGCCACAATAATGCGTTCACTATGCTGTTTGTAGTAGGTTACCCGCATTCCTATTTTCCTATTCAATATTAAACCTACTCCTGCATTACCCCTATTTGATTTTGTGTTTATAACCCTGTAGTCACCTGACCAGAAGTCTTGTTCCTCCTGCCACCGAACTTCACTAATTCCCACTATATCTAACTTCAACCTATCCATTTCCCTTTTTATATTTTCTAACCTACCTGCCCGATTAAGGGATCTGACATTCCACGCTCCGATCCATAGAACGCCAGTTTTCTTTCTCCTGATAACAACATCCTCTTGAGTAGTCCCCGCTCGGAGATCCGAATGGGGGACTATTTTACCTCCGGAATATTTTACCCAAGAGGACGCCATCATCATGTAATCATACAGTAAAGCTGCATGCCCTCGGGAAAAATTACGGCTGTAGATTCCCCTTGCTTTCAGCCGTTCGCAGTACCGGCACGGCAATGCCGTTTTGGTTATTGTTACAAGGCCAGATCAGTCAATCATCCAGACTGTTGCCCTTGCAACTACTGAAAAGGCTGCTGCCCCTCTTCAGGAACCACACGTTTGTCTGGCCTCTCAACAGATACCCCTCCGTTGTGGTTGCACCTACGGTACGGCTATCTGTATCGCTGAGGCACGCAAGCCTCCCCACCAACGGCAAGGTCCATGGTTCATGGGGGGGGGGGGGGGGCTTTAATGTGGTAGCACTGCCAAAATTTCAAATCGAGGTAACCTGCATACGTTGTAGCTCTAAGTTTAACAGCGAGCTGCACAATAATATGGTGAAGTATTGTATATTCTGATGATGGTAGCAAAAAATACGGCAAGATTATGGCTCAAAAATACCTGATTAACAGTGACTGTGAAGTAAATTATATTATATTTCAATGCATGTAAATGCTTCTACACAAACTTTACGTGCATAATCAGAGGTACATAAGATGGCGTTACAGATGACTGCGATTTTTCTCTGTCAAATATTTAAAATAAAAGTTCTATTTACTTATTAATTTGTTTAGGAATGTTTTAAACTTAATTACTTTATTTTTCTGCGAAAAGTAGGGATGTTTCAATTCCGCAAAAGAACGATTCTTCCCCATTAGCAGCTCCTCTGTCCGCCCTTTTTGTTTAGTGTATTTTCTTCAGGGCGCCACTGTTAACCCTTTGTAGTATCGCTCCAGGCTTGTCGCTGCTCCTTTTTACAGCGTTTTTCGTAAGACCTGCATCAGCGTGAAGGAAATATGCAAATTAATACGAAAAAAGGGCATGTCATGCATATGATCAAAAGTACAAAGTGCATATACTTGGGCTAAACAGCACCCTCTTGACGACGCTCGTGTCGGGTATTTATATAAGCGCCTTAAAGGTGGGACGTTTCCTGGTGGCAATTAAACGCTGCGTAAGAGACTATTATGCTACATAAGTACCTAATTATGGATCTTGTATAGAGAAGAATATTCGTCGTAATATAATGTGATTTACTGTATTCTGAATGTGCAGTGGTTAATGTTACTATAGTCATGTGTGTATGAACGACATGGAACATCATAACAGGAAATGTCGTAATCAAGAGAATGGCATATAAATCATGATAACAGAATTATACACACAGGGTGACAATTACTGAACTATACAAAAAAACTTAAATTAGTTACAAGCTGCAGTGTCCAGACTCTTGATTCAAAGTTTAAACGCCACTATAGATATTTGGATTTAGATTATGGCATGTTCGATGCGCCAGCCATCATTGACGAATAGCGAAATTCTGCGTGACAATGGTATGCTTCTCAGAGAAAAGTCCTCGGAAATAACCCAGCCTGCGATTTCCGAGGTAACGCTTCCTCGTTTCTCTCTGCTGCGTCCAAGATTTTCAGAGTTTCCGAAGTACACTCCTGGAAATTGAAATAAGAACACCATGAATTCATTGTCCCAGGAAGGGGAAACTTTATTGACACATTTCTGGGGTCAGATACATCACATGATCACACTGACAGAACCACAGGCACATAGACACAGGCAACAGAGCATGCACAATGTCGGCACTAGTACAGTGTATATCCACCTTTCGCAGCAATGCAGGCTGCTATTCTCCCATGGAGACGATCGTAGAGATGCTGGATGTAGTCCTGTGGAACGGCTTGCCATGCCATTTCCACCTGGCGCCTCAGTTGGACCAGCGTTCGAGCTGGACGTGCAGATCGCGTGAGACGACGCTTCATCCAGTCCCAAACATGCTCAATGGGGGACAGATCCGGAGATCTTGCTGGCCAGGGTAGTTGACTTACACCTTCTAGAGCACGTTGGGTGGCACGGGATACTTGCGGACGTGCATTGTCCTGTTGGAACAGCAAGTTCCCTTGCCGGTCTAGGAATGGTAGAGCGATGGGTTCGATGACGGTTTGGATGTACCGTGCACTATTCAGTGTCCCCTCGACGATCACCAGTGGTGTACGGCCAGTGTAGGAGATCGCTCCCCACACAATGATACCGGGTGTTGGCCCTGTGTGCCTCGGTCGTATGCAGTCCTGATTGTGGCACTCACCTGCACGGCGCCAAACACGCATACGACCATCATTGGCACCAAGGCAGAAGCGACTCTCATCGCTGAAGACGACAAGTCTCCATTCGTCCCTCCATTCACGCCTGTCGCGACACCACTGGAGGCGGGCTGCACGATGTTGGGGCGTGAGCGGAAGACGGCCTAACGGTGTGCGGGACCGTAGCCCAGCTTCATGGAGACGATTTCGAATGGTCCTCGCCGATACCCCAGGAGCAACAGTGTCCCTAATTTGCTGGGAAGTGGCGGTGCGGTCCCCTACGGCACTGCGTAGGATCCTACGGTCTTGGCGTGCATCCGTGCGTCGCTGCGGTCCGGTCCCAGGTCGACGGGCACGTGCACCTTCCGCCGACCACTGGCGACAACATCGATGTACTGTGGAGACCTCACGCCCCACGTGTTGAGCAATTCGGCGGTACGTCCACCTGGTCTCCCGCATGCCCACTATACGCCCTTGCTCAAAGTCCGTGAACTGCACATACGGTTCACGTCCACGCTGTCGCGGCATGCTACCAGTGTTAAAGACTGCGATGGAGCTCCGTATGCCACGGCAAACTGGCTGACACTGACGGCGGCGGTGCACAAATGCTGCGCAGCTAGCGCCATTCGACGGCCAACACCGCAGTTCCTGGTGTGTCCGCTGTGCCGTGCGTGTGATCATTGCTTGTACAGCCCTCTCGCAGTGTCCGGAGCAAGTATGGTGGGTCTGACACACCGGTGTCAATGTGTTCTTTTTTCCATTTCCAGGAGTGTATTATCCGGTTATCCTTCCTGCTCCTTTACAATATCGGCCAGCCGGCGCTGTATTGTGCTTTCGCGCTCAGGTGCCCACACCGACCGCCTTGGCACTTCCTGTGTGGTGCAGGACCAATCACCTGTGCGGGCTTTTCCACCCAGGGCTCGAGTTACGCCTGCCGTTTCATTTCCACTGGCGTTCCAACCTCTACTAGTACAGGCAGTCATTCATTATGTCCTCTTGACAATAAAGACACTCCGTCACCTTTCATGCAACAAGCGTTAACATTATTATTTACAAGGTGTACGTGACATTGTCAGTCTTCTTTAAATATTCATATGTACGACGTACAACCAACCAAATGATACCTAATTCCGGTTGTAAATCATGGCAAAGTATGTAGATGAGTGCTTGTAAGTTGCCAAATTATGGCCACCTTACAAGACATAGAGAACATCTTTTAAGAAAAAATGGTACTAACACACAACATTCTTGTTTAGCTGACCACCTTCATGTTACAGGTCACGCGCCTAAAGCTATTCACGATATCAACATTTGGCACACTGAGAAGAAAGAGATTAGATGTTCTCGAAGAATTAGAAATTTTTAAACACGTTTCTCGAAATGATGGCGTCTTTCTTAATGAGCAGCTACAATTACGTAGTAAAAGCTTCTTCAATGGTATAAAGCCGTTACTTGATATTTGCTGTCCTGTTTCCTCGTACAGTTACCGAAATATTTTTTCTATGTAAGTCGGCTCATAACTGTTTGTTCATTAAATGGTTTATATTAACCACATTTCATCTTATACCGTTTTTATATTCGCTGAGTTACTCTACTCCTTGCGTAATTCTGTAATGGCTTTTTCAGCTTTTAAACTGTACTTCTAAGCTCTTATATAGACAAATTGTTACCAAGTCTACTTCTGTCAGATAAAATATTGCCTCTTACTTCATGTATTACACATTTCACCTGTCTACATTTGGAATGTTAAGTATCCGGGTTGTATTTGCGGCTACTAGATGGCACTTTGGTATAATGTTTACCTGCCCGCAATTGCTATCATGGGCGCCTCAGTCTGATGCTACCGCGGCTCGACATGTGGTGCAGCCCTTAGTGGCCTGCCTCTGTGTTTTATATTTTAATATTTTGTGACTACAGCGTTATCGCTTCCTATTAATTTTATAAAGGCTTGCCGGTTATTAATGTTTTATTTCTGAAGAAGGCACACTTAGTTAGAAGTGGCCGAAACTTAGGTCAAAAAGGCTTCACTTTCGTGACCGAGGGCTGCAGTTGTTTTAATTTTATCTTCCAAAATCCTTCACGTACCGTTCAGTAGTCACCGCACCATCAAGGAATATCGCGCCGGTTATTCCGTGTCTAGCCATTGCACACCATACAGTCACCCGTTGAGGGTGAAAAGTCTTCTCGATTGCGAAATGCCAATTCTCGTCCGCCAAAGGCACCAATTTTGCTTATTGACGAACCCATCCAAATGAAACTTTTCCTCGTCACTAAACCACACCATGCATGTGCATACTAATTCCCATCATGCATTGTGGCCAATTGTGCAGTTTGAACGTAGTAACGCAGACCGTTTAGAAGTTATGACGATGTTATTTCATATAGTTCAATAATTGTCACCCTGTACGTCGTGAATGTAATACATAACGTACATCTCGATTTTAGAGACGGGATTATGACACTTCTACAGAGCTGTAATTGTGCCCTTGGAGTGTTTCGCGATGGCTTGCATCGATAAAATCTTCCCAGTTTACAAGCCGCGTCACTTCGAATAATATACATGAGCTTTCTATAGCTGTGTGCACCACCAACATCGGGAGTTAATATCACTGACTGCTGTGGCTAACACGGTTTTCTGCTGATAAAGATACAAAGGCAGCGTCTGGAACCTTTCGGAGAGGGCCCAAGTGGCGCAAGCGCGGAAGACAGGTTGGAAATGTGAAACCTCAAACGTGGCGCTGTCCCGTCTCGCGCTGCCCACGAGAGAGACAGGCCGTGGCGCGTACGTCACAGTATGTGACACTGCAAGGTCTTACGAGTACTGGCGCAGAGCGAGTAACTGTTTCAGACGATTTTAATAATTCTAGACAGCGTGTTTTAATGTACGCAAGTTGTCGGTAACACACGACAAAATTAAAGCCTTTAGTGGGTACCCTTGCGATTGAATACTGATTTCCCGTGGTCCCCGCACGGAGCCGAGCGTTCACAAGGTGTGGCGGACAAGCCGACTAGTGTGACGTCACAAGTTCGTAACAGGGTCCGCATATCTCATTGGTCCTGCCTCGCGCTATGTGACGTCATTCGGTACTAAGTTAGATCCACGAGGAAGACAGATCGCAGCGATGTACATCACAGCACTGCCGGTCTTACGAGCTGCAGCGACCGTCCCCAGCAGGAAGCGAGTTACTATTTGATACTTCGTAGCGGCTCGTTTAAATAGACTCACGCTCTCGATAACAAATGAAAAAGTTAAGGGCCTTATTGGGTGCCTTTTCATTGACATTTTGATTACCCGCCTGGCTCCGACGTAGCCGAGCTTTAACCACGTACGTGGGACAAGACGACAGTGTAACCTCACGTGTTCGTTGCGGGGCTCTTATTTCCCATGCGCCCCGGTTCCTCTGCGGGACAGAGCTGTTATGAGCTATGAGCACATTCGTCACTTCTGCTCTCTCTGGAACGTTCCAGACGCTACCTTTATACCAATATAAGTAGAAAACCGTCCCATCCTCTGAAAGCAGTTATTTTAACTTCTGGTAGCGATAGCGGAGATAGCTATCGAAAGCTCGAATATTTTATTCAGAGTGATGGGGCTTGTAAACCGAGAAGATTTTATTGGAGCCATCATAACTGTATCCTCCACCCCCTAATCTTCTGTTTCGTACATTGCGTTTACATATTACTTCGTACTGCATAGGGGTACAGTCAAGACAAAAGCCTCGTCAGACAGAGTTGTGACAGTTGGAAACAAAATTTTTACTCGCCTTGCTATAACTGGGCAAACAGTAATTATTCAGAATGCTTAAAGCGCTACAGAATATAACATCATTAACCTCTACAATATCGGTTGCAGTGAGCAGCGTATGTTACTAAAGCTAGATGTTTCTCTGGAGATCTACTTCAACTGGAATATACCTGTACACACTTCAAAGAGCACTTCATGATGGGATCTGTGACTTGCCAAGCTTCTCTTCTGCCTAGTACATTCAACAAACCTGTCGCTTATTTCAATGATCAACGTGAAACCGATGTGGAAATTCATTTCCAAGGACGGATTCACTCTGTTTGAATTGCTGGTGTTACCTCAGTGCTTGATGATTGCTAGAAATGATATGTCGGGCACCGGTGGAGGAGCATGGGGACACTCCACAGGTAAACAATGTACAATGTACAATGTACAATGTACTCCCTTATGGACTGTTAAGCTAAGTACATGTGAAAATTTGTTGGGTACTTTGAGTCATGATGTCAGAATACAAATAATAATTAAGTGGCCAAAGGCCGATGTGAATAACAAAAAGGCTCAATTCCAGAATGGCTTGGAATGTTCAGAAGTTATTGACACAATCTGTGGTGGTCTCGGCAAAGGGATACCATACTCACTTCTTTGGCATAAGGCCAATGTTGTAAGAAGTAAACTCACTGTTCTAAATTCGATAGGATTAGAAGGTAAACACTGAACGGCTCGGTAGAGGTTCGAAGACAAACACAGCTAGAAGGGCTTGAAGGGCTCCAGATGCAGCCAGCACCCGGGCGAGACAGCTCGTAAGTACAACAGGTTCGATAGCTAAGACGAGACTGCTGGCCCGTGGTTGGGCGCCGGCCTAAGGCTGCGGTCACTGTGGCAGCGATATCGGTGGATTCCGTCGAGGACAGACGTCGGCCGAAGACGGCCGATCTGTTCAAATCGGTACGCCACTACGACCGCTGTCACATTGTAGCCGATCCCGTCGCCCGAATGTATAGACTTCGGGTGACAAACTGTGATATTCAAATCAGATTCTTTTTTTCGGCCAAATCGACCGAAGTTCTCACATATGTGCCGTGAGAAACATATAGATTTAATCCCAGAAAGAGTGAATCAGTATGCATCCTAAGGATAAAAGTCTCATTATCAGGACATAGTTCGAAATTTGTGGGCTGAAATCGCAGGTTTATTGGAAGCCTCAAGTAGGCAAAATCTTTATCCAAAATCTCAGGTGTGAAATATAACCTCGAAAAATAATTTGTTCGTTTGAGAATAATGACGTATCTTATGCTTAAAGCAACTGTAGTATTGGCGTTTTTTGCTATTAGCTTAGTGATGCTGTTACTTGAAGTGGTTTGCAAGTGTGGTCTTACGCGTGTCCACTTTATATGATCAAGAGCAACTTATTCCAAACTTCTTTTATCTTTCACACGTATGTTAAATGACAGTCTTGAAGGTAAAAGTAAAGTTGGTTTAAAGTACTTATGTCTGCACAACTGCAAATAAATTCAGTGAAAGATCGTGTTTGTAATCTTTCTTTTCAGGGTCAGCACTAATCATCTTGAGTATGGAAAGCCGAAGGCTCATACGTGAAACGTTCCGGATGACGAAAGCTATTTTCGAGTACTTGCAGAGGTGTGATTGGAGCTGTATTGAAAAATATGATACGCACATTGAAGATGCAGTTCTGGTTCAAGTAAAATTAGACGTGACACTTGGTTATTTGACATCTGGTGATGTCAGAACCACGTTCTGAAAAGTACAATTTCAAAGTTTTCGTGTGAGATGTTGGATACTATTTACCATTACCTAGAGACTAATTTAAAAGCTATATCTTCAATCTTACACCCCAAATAGTACTAAATGTTAAATTTAATCTGAACAGAATTTACGTGATTTCCTTTATTAAAAGCTACACTAAATGTGAAATAATACTGCTTCCAGAAACCTTGCTACTTCCTTTCCCAAATCCACCAAGCAAGTGATTAAGGATCATTGAAGTTTCCAGTACCAGAATCCGATCAACTGAATATTCTGCCACGATTTCATTTAATTTCACCATTTTTAGAGTAAAGCGAGCTGCTGTGAAATCGCAAACCATTCTTTCATTAAGTAACTAATACTTGCTTACTCGCACACAAATTTTATTCGTTTGTTATGTAGTAGAAATAGCATCTACTTCCACCACTTAACTTAACCGTTATGTACTCAAAACCTCACTGGAAAAATTTTTATAAACTGAAATCGCACAGCCTACCACTGTACCATAACAAACAGTACTCGGAACAGCGTGTTTAAGAGAGATTCTTAATGCTGTGTATCACTGAAACTACATATTTTCCTAATATACACCTAGAAATAAGAAACATTCAAGAACAGCATATTACGAGGGGAGTTCAATAAGTAATGCAACACATTTTTTTTCTGAAACAGGGGTTGTTTTATTCAGCATTGAAATACACCAGGTTATTCCCCAATCTTTTAGCTACACAACACTATTTTTCAACGTAATCTCCATTCAGTGCTACGGCCTTACGCCACCTTGAAATGAGGGCCTGTATGCCTGCACGGTACCATTCCACTGGTCGATGTCGGAGCCAACGTCGTACTGCATCAATAACTTCTTCATCATCCGCGTAGTGCCTCCCACGGATTGCGTCCTTCATTGGGCCAAACATATGGAAATCCGACGGTGCGAGATCGGGGCTGTAGGGTGCATGAGAAAGAACAGTCCACTGAAGTTTTGTGAGCTCCTCTCGGGTGCGAAGACTTGTGTGAGGTCTTGCGTTGTCATGAAGAAGGAGAATTCGTTCAGATTTTTGTGCCTACGAACACGCTGAAGTCGTTTCTTCAATTTCTGAAAAGTAGCACAATACACTTCAGAGTTGATCGTTAGACCATGGGGAAGGACTTCGACCAGAATAACCCCTTCAGCGTCCCAGAAGACTGTAACCATGACTTTACCGGCTGAGGGTATGGCTTTAAACTTTTTCTTGGTAGGGGAGTGGGTGTGGCGCCACTCCATTGATTGCCGTTTTGTTTCAGGTTCGAAGTGATGAACCCATGTTTCATCGCCTGTAACAATCTTTGACAAGAAATTGTCACCCTCAGCCACATGACGAGCAAGCAATTCCGCACAGATGGTTCTCCTTTGCTCTTTATGGTGTTCGGTTAGACAACGAGGGACCCAGCAGGAACAAACCTTTCAATATCCCAACTGGTGAACAATTGTGGCAGCACTACCAACAGAGATGTCAAGTTGAGCACTGAGTTGTTTGATGGTGATCCGTCGATCATCTCAAACGAGTGTGTTCGCACGCTCCGCCATTGCAGGAGTCACAGCTGTGCACGGCCGGCCCGCACGCGGGAGATCAGACAGTCTTGCTTGACCTTGCGGCGATGATGACACACGCTTTGCCCAACGACTCACCGTGCTTTTGTCCACTGCCAGATCACCGTAGACATTCTGCAAGCGCCTATGAATATCTGAGATGCCCTGGTTTTCCGCCAAAAGAAACTCGATCACTGCCCGTTGTTTGCAACGCACATCCATTACACATGCCATTTTAACAGCTCCGTACAGCGCTGCCACCTGTCGGAAGTCAATGAAACTATACGAGACGAAGCGGGAATGTTTGAAAATATTCCACAAGAAATTTCCGGTTTTTTCCAACTAAAATTGGCCGAGAAAAAAAATGTGTTGCATTACTTATTGAACTGCCCTCGTAGATTCAAAGGTAGCAACTCCCTCTGACACTACTCGGTGGTATAAAAAGGAAACTCGTGTCACGAAGGTAAGGGTTTTTAACTTCTGTGGCATGGCGTTTTCACGTCATCCATATATTCATAAAACTTTTCTGGTAATTCCATAAACTGATGACAGTTTACAGTACTCGCCACGTTCTTTTCGAGGCAGATATTGCTAATTTAAATGCATTCGGCAGCTTTTTAATAGCAAACGCCGCACTCGTCTCCGATAAAAGCCATCCCACCTTTGGACATTAAAATTTAAACTACTTTATACATAGAACAGATTCTAACCTAACCTAACTTCGTTGACCCTACCACAAACTGCCGAAGCAAATCGGACGCACCGTGACCAAGCTGTCGGCCGTTGTTATCGGCCGACCTGCGCCAGAGACTCCGTGTGCAACAAGTCGGTGTGTTGATGTATTTTCCGTAGCATTTACGAAAATACGAGAGCAGCTTGGATTGGTATTTGTCTTGCAGCCGCTTAAGCCGTTTGCAGCAAACGCTGCCTGAAGCATGGGTACCCACGGGACCTGAGTTTGTTCCACGTTTGCAGGTTCCTCTTTTGTTGCAGCGACACAGCAAATACTGATTCTGATTACACAGTTCAGTTTTAGTCAATACGAATGTCCATCTTCTGACCTGAAATATGCGCTGCATTCAGAAAGATGGAGGTTCAAATCCCAATCCGGCCACACTAGTATAGGTATTTCGTAGCTTCTCCAAATCAGCAAAGAAAAACGTCGAGGTGCTTGCTATGGAAAAGACACGACACAGCCAATTTATTTTCCTATTTTGACCATTTTAAAGGTTTTCGCAAGGGCGCTAAGGATCCAGACATCGTGCACTCAACAAAATATCATCATCAGCCAACGATCCTAATCTTTCGTACTTTCACCTTCTTGAAAGAACGCAACTTCTTCATTGTGGTTGATCACAATTTTGACATCGTCAGTAGAAGCTTTTAAATTTCTTCTGCTGATGATCGAAAACGTGTGAATTTCAAATCCGTCTCCACTAATTTCGTAGCTAGTTTCTACATTGCGTATCTTACATTATTACATTTCATGACTTCTAAGATTCCTAATTCCAAATGTAGAAAAATCTAAGTTAATGCGGATGTGTAGGAAAATCAAACCCGTAATGCTCGTCTACAACGTTAGTAGTGTCCTTGACACAGTCACAACAGTTTAAATATCTGGGCGTAACGTTGCGAAGCGATATGAAATGCAACGAGTATGTGAGGACTGTGTTAGGGAAGACTAATGATCGATTTCGGTTTACTGGGAGTTTTTAGTAAAGTGTGGTTCATCCGTAAATGAGACTGCATACAGGACGATCGATTGCTCGGGGTCCGTACCAGGTCGGATTAAAAGAAAATATCGAAGCAATTCAGAGGCCATTTGCTAGACTTGTTACCAGTAGGTTCGCACAACGCGTAATTGCTACGGATATACTTCAAGAACTCAAATGGAAGTTCCTGGACGGAAGGTGATGCTGTTTTGGAGGAAACGGTATTTGAAGCTAACAGCCGAACTATTGTACAGCTACCAATACACAATGAAGAGCCAAACAAATTGGCTCACCTGCCTAATATCGTGTAGGACCCCCGTAAACACGCAGAAGTGTCGCTACACGACGTGTCATGGATGCGGCTAACGTCTGAAGTGCCCCTGGAGGGAACTGACATAGACTGTCCATAAATCCGCAAGAATACGAGGGGGTGAAGATCACTTCTGAACAGCACTTTGAAAGACGTCCCAGGTATGCTCATTACTCTTCATGTCTGGGGAGTTCGGTGGCCAGCAGAAGTGTTTAAACTCCGAAGAGTGTTTCTGGAGCCACTCTGTAGCGAATATGGACGTGTGGGATGCCACATTGTCCGGCTGCGATTGCCCAGGTTCGCCAGAATGCGCATTGGACATGAATAGATGGATCAGACTGGATGCTTACGTTCGTGTCACCTGTCATAGCCGTATCTAGACGTATAAGGGGTGCCATATCACTCCAATTGCACACGCCTCACACCATTACAGAGCCTCCATCATCTTCAACAGTCGACTGATGACATGCAGGGTCCATGGATTCATGAGGTTGTCTCCATACCCGTACACGTCCATCCCCTCGATACAATTTGGAACGACTCGTCCGACCAGGCAAGATGTTTCCAGTAAT